>NC_060286.1:29575476-29648938 GCF_021613505.1 Equus quagga | reverse complement strand
CCCCCCCCCAACCTCCGTACACAGTTGTATATCTTAGTTGCAGGTCCTTCTAGTTGTGGGATTGTTAATTTTTAGATATTGATTGCTTTGGCCTATAAGGAGGTCATTTGTTCACTTTTGTTTGAACTTTATTGGTAACCTACATTAATAAACAGCGCATTTTTTTTTAGTAGCAAATGAAACAAACTTAACCAAAACTGGTTTAGCATAAAAGGAAACATATGGCCTCATATAGAAGAACATATTGAGGGGTGAGGGCCTTGTCTGGAGGGTATAGAGTGAAGTTTGGGCATTTTTAGTTCTTGATACAGACAGCCAAAGTGATTTCTCCAGGAGCCAGTCTTTCTAACAAATTTGTTTTCCCTATTTCAAGTTGGCTTCATTCTCAGACTCTTTGGGTTAATAGAATGACTCCTGGAAGCTCTGGGCCTAAATCACCTAACTTCCAAACCAGATGGAAGTGAAGAAATGATAGTGGGCCAGCAGTCCCAGCAAGAGTCTGTCTCATGGACTCTGATTAATCACAGGCTCATCTCTGAATCAATCACTGTAGCTAGGTGGAAGGCAGCGCTCTGATTGTTCAAGATTGAGTTGGAGGCACTTGTCTGGATTCCTGAGTGGGATCAGTTCTTTGCGTAGCATAGGATTGAGTGAGGAAAGGATTGGTTCTTCAGTGGAACGGTGAATGGATTCTGGTAGACATAGGCAATAGATGTCCACTACGTCTGTTCTCTAGATTTATACCAAAATGTTTGTTGAATAAACAAAGACAGAAAACCAAATGCTATGGGACAATCAGAGGTATCCTTGACCTTAAATTAGAGAAACAATCAGAAACATGACTAAAATATAGGCTAGTAAGAGCTATCAGGCACCGTGTTGTAGACATTAAAGGAATGCTTTACTAGGATGCTCTGGAGAGATTTTTTTAAGGAGCTAGTTTTTGGAATCCTAAGTAGAACATAGACATGCAAAAATGGAGGTAATAGTGTAAACAAATGGAGGGTGTTCATGGAAGAATAAGTCAATTCAACTACATCAGGAGTCAATAAACCATGGCCTTGGGATAAATCTTATTTTTGTAAATAAAGTTTTATGGCAACGCAGCCATGCCCACTCATTTACATAATGTCTAGGGATGCTTTTTCAAATTTGAGTAATTGTGACTGACCTTCTGGCCAGCGAAACCTAACATATTTACTATCTAATTTTTTACAGAAAAAGTTTGCCACCCCGACCTGTAAGATAAATTATGGAAATGGCATGTGATTAGTCTGGAAAAGTTGTATGTGCAGAATAATAGAGCTCTTGATCAGCACATGGAGAGCACGAGCACTGTACTTAATGTTTAAAATAATGGAGAACCATTGTAAGGTGCTGAGAAGCAGATTGTGTGATTGGAACTGAGCCTGACTGATACTAATCCAACAGAAGTGTACAGAAATCACCGGAGGGAGGAAGTGCTTTACCACAAACATCAAATTGAGGAAGATTCCTTTTCTTCGCTGATATCCTATAGATACCATGGAATTTTTTAATAAAAATATCAGGCAATGCAAACATGAAAATTAAAAGAGATTTTTTGAAAAGTAGAAAAGAATATTAGATCTTTACATGAATTTTTAAAGAATGTGTAAATATATGATGATTTTCAATAACAGTTCCCTATCGCTTAACTAGGAAGTTTAAATACTTTTCGTCGATTCTCTAAGTATATTACCATATTATGGTTTATAAAATAATCAGTGTTATTGCTTTTATCATGTTGTTTATATGCTGATAGAAAAATATACAGACAGCTGAAGTGTTTATAGTTTATGAGCAATTGCGATTTCCTTAAATTTATTGAACTGTTTACCTGGGTTTTCAAAGCTGACTTTGGATATGAACAATACGCACAGCATTTTGTGCTCAGATTCACTGGGATGCGATGGGAAGTTGCTCTCTGACCTTGCCTAGTACATCTGACCTTGTCAGCTAAAAGGGCAATGATAACACACTGAACACAATGCTGTCGTTTGCAATGTAAGACATCTGGCTTAGAACCAAAATTATGTCCAGTTGAACTTTTGCCAATAGAACCATCTGTGACAAGAAATAACAAGGGCAGAGTGAGGGGACATTCCTGGGACAGCCTCAATTTCTCCATTGGTAGAAGGATAACTCTCAGGTTATGCCTGGTTCTCTATGGTGTAGAGTGGATGGTGGATATGTCTTCTAGGTTCTGGAATCATTTGTGAAATGTTTTATCTGTAAGACTAAGGTGTTGGAGGCAGGCGACTTTGATGATTTTGATGCTCTCTGAACCCTTCAGCAGAACTGATTATAAAAAAACAAAATGTTTATGATTCATCATCTTCTCACCTCTGATACTCAGGGGACAACCAATGTGTCTGGCTTGTTCTTCTCTTAGAAGATGGCCCTATTGAAATGAAAATAACGGGATTTGAAAACAGCCATTCTCAGGCTCACATACCATACCTGCTATCACCAGCTTTGGGTCATTGGATAATCTACTTAATCTTCTTGAAATAAAAAGGATATAAGCACTTATTTTCTGTAATATCTAATAGGTTAAACTATATTACATATCAGAAGAGCACAGCACAGTGACTTGCTAATCAATAAAGTCACTTTTATCTTTCTTTTATTCATTCTTTACATTTCATCTATTTCAAGTACTTTTCTTTCCAGCACAAGATAGGATAATTTTCTAACGTAGCTAATGTTTTTCTCATATAGCTCTTTGGGGCTTTGCAAATCTACAAATTTTTAGCATGACATCATAGCTATTGCCTAGCATCTCTCATTGAATATCTTCCTTGAGTTTTTCTCTGGATGCTCTTAATGTCTCTTTGTATCTCTCTCATTATCTTCATCTGCCCAGCAATCCTGAGAGCCTGGGCAGTGTTACAAATTGAATATAATTGCAGAATAGGGGGAAGAGTTCTGCCATTCGCCAGCTATGTGAACTTGAACTTCACTTGTTTTTCATTTGTATTGGCCATTTTGTTATCCTTAGCTTGAACTCCAATCATTTTGGGCCTGGGTTTTCATAACGATCTTCTTGTGGGTTGGTCAGACTCCAGTCAGCTTGCCTTCAAGCCCTCATTTCTATAATTCAGACTAATACACCAACGCGTCTATGCACTCAGCTGCCCAAGAAGGTGATTAGGCATTGCAAAGCCTCTCCCTGCTCAACACCTGTTCCCACATTGATTCCATTTCTGCTTGGCTTCCAACTCTTGGCCTAACCATTTGGATTTGGCAGTTGTAACTACTTTTTCCATTTCTCTCAGCTTTGCCTTAAAGGTTCTGGCTTGAATATGACCTAGCTCTTTCCAGAAACTTAACTTGTTCTTAGGTCTATGAATTAGGCCATATAAAGAAGGAGTTTGAGTCAGAGCTCTACCACATATCTGCTGTTTGAATTTCACTAAATGACCTTAAGCCTATAGGTCATATGTGATCATTAATTTTATGTGTCAACTTATCATGGCTAGGCCATGATACCCAGATATTTGGTCAAATGCCATTCTAGAGATTTCTGTGAAAGTATTTTTTGGATGGGCTTAACATTTAAATCAGTGAAATCTGAGTAAAGCAGATTACCTTTATACTGTGAGTGGGCCTCATCCAAGGCTTTAAGAGAAAAGACATGCAGAGAACAGACTAACTTTCCCCCTAAAAAAGGGAATTTTGCCAGAAGACTGTCTTCATACTCAAGCTACAACTCTTCCCTGGGTCTCCAGCCTGCCACCTAACCCTGCAAATTTTGGGCTTGCCAGCTTCCACAATCATGTGAGCCAATTCCTTAAAATGAATGTGTCTGTGTCTCTCGCTCACGTGGTGCAGGGAGGACATCCTATTGGTTCTGTTTCTCTAGAGAACCCTGACTGGTACACCACAGTTGCTTCTTCTTTGATAAAATGTGAGGAATAACTCTACCTAACTCCTAGCTTTAGGATGACGATTAAGGAGCTCAGCATAGTGTTTGATGTATAATAAGTGCCTAATAAATGCCAATTATTCCTCTAATTATTACTTATCAGCTCCTTTCATAACTTGATGCCTTTGATCATGCTTTTCCCTACATTTGGTTGTCTTTCTCAATCACTTTACCTGGAAAACTCCTCCAGGATTCAACCCAAATGCTACCACTCCTGTGAAGCCTGCCTGGATGTCCTTCGGACACAGTTATTTTTACTATGGCACACGTTATAGCTTACCAAACTATAATTTATCTATTTAAATACAGTTTTCAAGAAGAGGCTGCACATGTCTCGAGCCCTTCAAGGACAAAGACTTTAAACTTTCTATGTTTAGAGCCAGACTCAAGTCCTGGCAATATTTGCTTCTTAATATTCCCTGAATGAATTTGAGGAGATGTCTACACTTCTTGTACTGGGACTGGAGGCTTTTTTTCAAATCCATGTTTCTACATGTGATATAGGCAGATTCAGTGATTCATGCAACATTTATGGAGTGTTCGTTGTGGACAAGGACGGCGTGAGTCGCTTCAGTTTCGGTTGTCACGGGGGCAAATGGTCTTTCGGTGGAAATGGGACAGATACCCAAATAAGTGAGGCTTAGAGTGGAACTGCCATTTGGGAGGCAAGAGAAAATGACATCAAATGTGGAGGGGAAGGTTGTTTTTTTCTGCCTGGGTGAATCACGGACAGTGTTTCATAGGATACAACATTTAAGTTTAGCCTTGAAGAAAAGGAAAGATTTGGAGGAGAAAGTCATTCTGGGTAGAAGGAGAGGAGGTCAAAATGCCAGATATGTTTGAAGAATGATAAGCAGTCTGCACTGGGAATAGCTTAAGGGAGGTGAATGGAGGCTGCTGGATTTGACGGATGGAAAAGCCAAGGACCACTTTGTTAAGCGTCGTGAATACTGGAACTGTAGCCTAAGGGGTTGGGACTTCTTTCAGGGAGCAATGAAAGCTCGCTGCAGGTAATTCTTCTGATTTTCTCAGTGTATGATAAGTGTTTAAGTAAATGCTGAATGCACACATTTTTAACAGGAACTTTGTTGCATTGGGAGAGAGATAAGGAACTATGATTTGGGAGACAATGGCAGTGACTGGGTTGAAAAGAAGAGTTTAAAGTGGAGAGCTATTGTTTCATGCTGTGGACTGGGATATAAAAGAAGCAAAAATGACAAATTTGGTCCAATGCTCCAAAAATAACCTTTTTGACCTCACAAATAGGTTTTAGTACAGAATACTTACTATGTGTCAGGCACTGTTCTAAGTGCTTTCTATGTGTCAACTCATTTATTCCTTAGAAATAAGTGTGTTTTCGTGCCCTGTTTTACAGACGAAGAAGCTGAGACAACAGAGAAGTTGAGTAACTTGCCCAAGGTTACACAGCTGGTGATTCTTAGAGCTGCTACACGACACAACTTTGTGCTCTGCCACCTAAGACAAGTAGTGTGCAGCTAGGGCACGCCTCTCTAAATATTGCTGCTTTAAAATACGAGATGGAGTGAAACATACATCATTTTCCCTTTCCTTTTTTAATATCTCTTAGTTGAAGACAACATTTTTTCCCCTTCCTCTAAACAGCACACTTCAGAAGTATCTTGGAAGCCATAGAGACAAGTTAAACTCTGTATGAGCAATTGTTCCACCAAGGGAACAGTGCCTGCCTGCAATTCTTTACAATCCTCCAGCAAGCCATCCTGAACAGGTAAACGACTCCACAGCGCAAAGCAGCCGAACTCCTCCTTCCGTGCAACTCTCATTCCAGAATACAGACGAGAATTCCATATGTCTTACCAGGTTATTACAAGAGAAACCTGCTGTTGCCTAGCTCATTATATGGCAAGCTGACACCAGATTTTAAACACAGGAAAACAATATAATGTATACCTTTATTTTTAGTGGCAAGAAAACCTTGCTTTATTCTTTGGTATTAGGCTGTAGGTGTGTCTACCACTGCTCGTCATCTGATTTTGAGAGCGTACCTGCTCATGTAAGCTTGTCTTGGAGCCAAAGAAATTCGAGTGTTAAATTTTAAAAATTTAGAACAACGAATAGGTAGTTTTGCAACTAAGGCAATTTTTACTTTTGTTTCCTTAAGGAAACCATGTCTTCTCAAAATTTCCTATTTTCTTTTCTTTTTTTTCACCTCTACCAATTGTTACTACAGGAATATACTTTGCTATTTTTTTTTTCTTTTGGTGAGGAAGATTGGCCTTGAGCTAACATCCATTGCCAATCTTCCTTTTTTTACTTGAGGAAGATTGTCCCTGAGCTAACATCTGTGCCAATCTTTCTCTATTTTGTATATAGGTTGCCATCACAGCAGTGTGTAAGTCCACGCCTGGGATCTGAACCCCCAAACCCCGAGGTGCCAAAGCAGAGTGCACAAACTTAACCACTATGCCACCAGACCAGCCCCCTAAATTTTCTGTTTTCAATAATTCTTTCTGATGGTTGATGCGGGGTCAGTGAGCCGAGGAGTCGAAAGAAAGATTTCTTAGACTCTCAAGATCTGGCAGTAGTGCTCTTTTATTTAGAGAATAGTGTGGAATAGCATGGGGACAGGATCCATGGGCAGGAGGAGCCACTGCTGCTGCCCCGAGTTGAGGGTTAGGGCTAATTTTATAAGGCATGGGTATGTGAGTCATCTGTTTACAAGACAAAGGAAAGAACATGAAAAAAAGTTAAAATGGTATCAGTGCAGGTGGGGTCTGGTCATTGGGTGATCCCATGACTTTTAGACAAGAATCAAAGCGGATTAACTATAGGTTAGAAAGGGTAGAAGCCACCACCCTAAATCAGTTACATGAGATTGCCAGACAGCAACCAACTTAAGTTCTTGCCTTCCCCATTAAGAGTTTCTAGGGACAAAGTCATCTCTCTTCTTCTTCCTGGTACAGAGAGGGAGGCACCTTTTACAGATAGAGATTTACCTTACAGATGTAAATGTGTCCCAACAAGGGCAAGTTCCATTCCCCAGAGCCTCCTTCCCTGTCCCAATTTATCAAAAGCAATCAGCTCAAAACAATCCCGATGCCAAAGAGACATATCCTGGGGTGGCCAATTTCAGGTCCCTGCAGGGTCATCCCCCCTTCCTTCACAAATGCAAATGTCTCTCAAAGAGCAAGCAAATTCCATTCCTCAGAGCCTGCTTCTCATCTGCACTTTTTTAAAATTAACGGGCCTAAAATCCTCATCAATGGTGATGCGTCTTAATTCATGAATGAAGCACACTACAAGCAGAGCATTATAATGATGCTTTTCTGCACTGCAGCTTTTCTTTTTTTAGTCATTCATTCACCATTTATTTCTTTAGGGTCTAATATATGTCATTTGCTGCACTATCATGAGATAGTGAGAATTACGGGATGTATGTACATTGAGGAGATGGTTCCTGCCTTGAAGGAGTTTGAGCCACCTAGACGAAAACGTCATATACTTTCCTTTCAACACAAAGGAAAGTCTCATGCTGTCTCAAACAAACAAACAAAAAACCACAACTTTTTAGGAGTCTGTAGGAGTGTGGAGTTGAGTAAGGGGAGATTTTCTATATCTCCAGGTGAGCTAAACTTTTAGCCAGGTGGGGGATGTATCATTCCGCAGGAAGGTCTTGAGCACTTTCTCTGAGCACTTGACAGCTATGTGATCCGTGTTTATAAAGACTTCATTTCCTATCATCTCTTTCAACATTGTCTTTGCCCCCGGCTCCCATTCTAACACAACAAGCTGTGACAAGTGCATGCTGCTGAATAAGGACGAGGCTTAAATCAGATGCAAATTTCTTAATGCTTCCTTTCCACTTACTTAAACTTGCCATTTATATGCAAATGTAAGTCTTCTCACTGGTCTCCTTGTAACACTTGGTCCCTCCAACTTTGCCCTAACCTGGCTGTAGATAATGGAGAGCGGTGTTTGTTCAATCTAGATCCATACAAAACTGTTTGTCCACTCAGTAACTCAAAAAACAAATGTCTTGGATCATAATTCTTCAGGAAATAGCTCTCCATAAAAATGTATATCAGAGTCGGGGTGATAATGTAATCATAAACTATGGGTGTTAGTCAAAGTGCTTCAAGGTAAATTTCCTGGCTGTATTCCCACATTCATGAAAGATGATCATTTTTCAAAATCTCCAGGGTAGCGATCTGATGCCTTTTGGCAGAAATGTGCACTAGTGGAGTCCTAACAGGCTTGTTTAGCACGTACAAAACCCAATCAGGACATTTCACTAATATATGCATCTGCATTGATTTTTCTGTTTTTCTTAAGTGCTTATTTCTGTTGAAATCTGTCCTGTCTGCTCAGAGGATAGAAGCTGAGCTTGGCATTATTCGTAGCAGCTTAGGGTGAAATAAACGCTTGTCTAATACTGTATGGCTCAATGCCCCTGTGTCATATCTATGCACGCCGTAAAAGCAGTGATAAACATGATATATTTTTATGACTCTGAATGCTCTATGTGTCAATAAAATATTTTTTAAACAGGATGAAGGCTGCAGTGAACCAGCCTCCCTACCGAAGCACCAAGTTGCTGTGTCCCGGGCCTGATTCAGCCAGGATGGCAGAATCATCAATCGTCCGTGATGAAATTAGGTGCCCGGTGCTGGTGGCATATGCAATGTTTTAGTCCTAATGGCCTAAGAGTTTTTTCCCTGATACACATTGAGGAATGCTTCCCTTGCTTCTTTTTGGGGAAATGGATCACAGCTATAATCGACCAGATGAGCTAAATGACCTTTTCTTCTTTGAAATGCCCTGGGATTTTACACGAGGAAAAGATCCATATATGCAAGAGAAACTGCAGTGTAAACTTTTCAAAGGCACTTTAATAGGCTGCTTTTAAAATATAATTTAAATGTGGAAGAATCCCTTTACAGAATACTTGTATTGACTGAGGACAAGATGCCTTTCAAACTTTGGAGGCATGGCATTATTTATTCTGTAGCCAACAACAAATTCAAGATGCTGTCAACAGTATTGCTTGTGTCTACACAGTGCTTTGTATTTGCTAAAATATGTTATGTTTAGTTCTTGCAATAACGTTTGGAAGAATGAGTTATATCTTCTTTCATTTTATAGTACATAGAGCTTAAGAAACTTTACATAGTAAATAAATAACAGTACTGAGACTAAAGTGTGTTAGGATGGGTTAGACCAGGATAGATCTTTCTTTTACCCCACACTGTCTTCCCACTATTTTAGTAGGAGTAACAATGAGCCATTCTATAATGAAAATATTTTGGATGTAGGACAACGAATAAGAAAGACAACTTTAAATGGTTGTCTAATCAGAGATACCACCACTCCCTTCCCTCTTCCCAAATAAAGGTCAGCAGCAAACATTCAGTCATGCTGTTACCACACAAAATTGGGACTCTTCCCAATGTGCGTAAAAAAGCCAACTAATTACAACATCAGCCTTTGGGAAAAGAGATTGGCTTTATTCTGCAAGATGGATCTGCAGGGAGAACAGGGGGCATGTGCCCTCAGATCTGCCTCCCCAGTTCAGCATTTGGAGCAAAATGTAAGAGGTTAGGGAGAGCAGGCTGGCACAGGGAAATGCTGGTGGGACAGGCTTTGACTGGCGGGCTTCAAGCATTTATGGTAAGGTTTCAAACATTTATGGCAGGGTTCTAACAATGGGGTTCTAAACATTTTTGATGAAGTAGAAAAGGAATTTTAACACTGGATCTTTCTGAATGAGGGACCCCTTGCTTCTGATAACAGTCCAACTGTCAAGTTCTGGTGTGTCCCAGTCCTCGGGTTCCGTTGGAAGGTGGATCTTTGGTTCCGTGATTGTTTCCCATTTTCTTCTTTTGTGCAGGCACTGGCTATATGACTTTGCAGATTTTCTGAAAGGCAATTTGTTTTTAATTTAAATTTAAATTTTTTCATTGAGGTAATATTGTTTTATAACATTACATAAAGTTCAGGTGTACATCATAATTTCAATTTCTGTGAAGACTACAACGTGTTCACCACCTAGGGACTAATTAGCAGCCATCACAGTACACCTGGGCCCAGTCACCCCTTGCACCCTCAACTCTCCCCTCTTCCCCTCTGGTAACCACCAATTTAATCTCTGTATCTATGTGTTCATTTGTTGTTATTGTTTTCATCTTCTATTTATGAGTGAGATCATATAGTATTTGACTTTCTCCATCTGACTTATGAAAGGCAATTCTTAATCACTGTTGATAAGAGATGGAGTCAGTTGAACTGGTCCTAGAGGGCCTGCCGTTACAATGTTTTTAAAATGCCTGATGAGGAGGACATTTTCACCTCTAAACTTGCAAGTTTCCAAAATAGGCTGACTAAGAACACTTTGTCTGCATTGATTATAAAACATGGATGTTGCGTATTTCTCTTAGTCAACTCTCTGTATCTGGGTTTTGTTGTTGCAGATTTGACTCTGTTTAATTGTTGTGTTGTCATTGGAGCTAGGTAAGTGGCCGTAAAAGGAATAATATTCATTTCCTCTATTACGGCTGGTGTACAACTAGGCCTTGATCTAGGCCCTTCACGTCTATTAACAACTCAGAGTCTCTCGAAACAACTTCATAAGCTGATCTGCTTCCCAGTAGTATCCTCTGATTCCCCTTGCATAGGGAAAGGAAGACCTCAAGTTCCCTGGGATGGTATTCATTAGCATAAGGCTTTACATTGCAAGTCTCCCCAGAATTGCTGATATTTACATACTGCTTTGACATGCATTAGAATTTTAAGGGTGGGCACTCTAAAATGTTAGCCCTTTGAGCACATGAATGGAATCAAACGCATAATATTAACATTGCTTTCCCCCTCAATTACACAAGGTTTTGGTTAAAAGTTAAGTTGACACAGATCTGCCAATCCTCATTTTTTATGATAGCCAAATGTCAAGTACATTGCAAGTGAACATTGGCATCTGACAAATCGATGAGAAATCAATGTTAATAAGGCCTTTACGGAGGTCCAGATTGCACACACAGATGAAAACAAACGCAATTTTGTAGAAATGAGATCAGGGCCAATTTTAGGTTTGGGGGCTCTTTAGTTCCTCTTAGATGATATGCTGCTTTCATTCTACCGGGTAATAATATCTTTCCAGAAAGCAAGGCAGCTGAGCAATAATAGCATCCATTGCACAAACAGCCTTAAACTTCTCTACCTTGTGATATATTTAGTGTCATTTATGGATGTCCTGTCATGTATATCTGCTTCTTTATTGGCAACACATTTCAAGTACAGAGGAATCAAATGACTTGACTCAGGCCTCAAAGAAAGTCACAAATTGTGCTAGAGCAGCAATAAAATCATGGCTTATTAATTACAGGATTTAGGTCTTTTTAATTTCTGGTCCCTGATCGTTCATAGTGGCTGGAGTTTTGACACCTCCCATCTGAGTGAGTATGCCAGGAATGTTCAAAATGTCTTTAAAAATAACTGAAGCACTGGGGCCGGCCCCATGGCTGAGTGTTTAAGTTCGCGCGCTCCGCTGCAGGCTGCCCAGGGTTTCGTTAGTTCAAATCCTGGGCGTGGACATGGCATCGCTCATCGAGCCACACTGAACCGGCGTCCCACATACCACAACTAGAAGGAGCCACAACTAAGAATACACAGCTATGTACCTGGGGGCTTTGGGGAGAAAAAGGAAAAAAATAAAATCTTTAAAAAAAAAAAAAGAAATGATTATGATTTGGAAAAAAAAAATAACTGATGCACCAATAAATTGAAGAAAAGTTTTAGGGCCTGGCATATACTGGAAAGTGTCTAACTACAGACTTGACCGAATCATTTGATTTCCCTGAGAGTATTCAATCAGATAGCAGAGGTGAAACATTTAGTACAGTGTTTGACACATATTAGGATTTGGGGTATATGGTAAGCATTCCAGATGTGTGCTTTTCTTTATCATCACCATGGAACGTTGGCAAAGTCCTGGACCTTTTTGTCAGAGATCAGCACTCATATACCAGCTCTGCAGTTACTGTGTGTGACTCCAGAAAAATCACTTATCCTTCCAGAATCTCTAGATTTTCATCTAAAAATTGAGAATAACATAATTATCTAGGAACATTATTAAAGAACAACTACAGGTACAGTACAGATCACATAAAAAAATCAATCATAAGGGAAGTTATAATATTATTTATTATATAACAATGTACACTTATAAAAATATAATTTGTAAGTATAATATAAATAATATAACATATATGGAAATGTGTGCTATAATATATAAATGAAAATTATGTATCATTGATATTTTATTATTTATTATTGTTATTCTTATCATTTTTCATATTTATGAACGGACACATTTAGCCAAGTATTTTTGCCAATAAACTGTTTCTACTTTTATTTCAAACTGCAAAATAATTAGCAAAACAATTATAATAACAAATCTTTACCAAAATAGGAGTAAAGAATAGAGAAGATTTTAAAAACCAGTGATTAATGAGCATCAATCTCCAACTGAAAAAGAAAAAGCCATCTTGAGGAGTTTAACTGCTTCCAGGTCATCCTTCTTTAACTACATTCTGTTCTCAATTCTATCTCCTTTCTGGATTGAAAAAAATCCTAATGGTCCTCTATTCATTTATTACTAAGAGAATAGGAGCATAACATCCTTCTCTCTTTTCAGTTGAGACCCACCTGCATGGAGATCACTGAAGATAGTAGAGAAGGCACAATACTATCAACCATTACACTTTGCATTTCTGTGGTTATTGATTTGTTTCAAAATTCGTATTCATTTATTTAGCAAGAGTCACACCAGGTTGGTCATGTCTTCCATCCTTTTCGTTTATATTAACTGGTGATAACGACGCTCTGATCCTTTAGTCAGAAACTTTTTAGTTGCTCAACAATCTGTAGTAGTAGCCTAGCTCACCAACCATTTTGGATTAGGCATCTTTAACAGCAAAAACATTCTAACTAACTGGTTTTTGCTTTACCTCAATGCTTTAGTAATAATGATGGTGGTAACACACGTTGAGCATTTCCTCTATAACGATGACCGTATGGATTAGGTATATAATAAGCGAGGAAACTGAGGGGCAGAAAGAGTGATCAACATGCTGAGAATTACTCAGCTGGTGAAGACCAGAAGTTGGATCTGAACTCAGGCAACCTAAGTTCAGAGTCTAAGTTAATTGTCTTTACAATGTATAGTATTACTTTGCTCATCAGTCCCATATCCCCAAAACAGAGAGAGAAACCGAAGTAGAAAGTATGAAAACAGAGAGCAAATGCCTAGCAGAGCCGGGATTTAAATTCAACCGTCCTTAATATTTACATCAAGGATTCTTGATCTGGGGATGAGGACAGCATTAATGAGAGATATGATTTTACGTAATTCCATTTTTCTCCTAGCTGTATAACTACAAACTTCAGCAATTTCTCACCACTGATATTCCTCGCTGTTGTTTGCTTTGCAAACATATGGAATTGGCAATTAGCAGTTTACAGTCCTGATGTTTCACTTTCGCTGTCATCTGAGCTTTTTCTCAACTTAGGACTGTGAAAACCTGCCAAGCCTATAATAAGCTTCGAGTGATAGAGCATAGCAATTGGGGGAACAAGCTGACACGATGATCAGGTCTGATCTGTGTGTGTGTGTCAGCTTGTCTCCAGTCTGTTGCAGTGACTTCCCTGGGTCCACAAGTTTAAGTTTGTTTGTGTAATTTGGCAAAGAACCCTGGCCACGGTAATGGGCCAGATTGTCTTCACAAGGAGATGTTGAAGGCCGCATGGGTAATTCAGGTAGTGGGTAGTAAAGAATGTGGCCCTGCCCAGAGAGATCTGGCTATTGCCCTCAGCTTCTAGGAGGTAATGTATGTCATACCCGATAGGAGTGCATTTCTTTAAGGCAGAGACTTACACCAGATCTTAGAGTGCAGCCAGCCACATCTGATAGTCTTAGGGTGGGGGCTGACCATAACAGAAGGATCAATCATGTAATTTACATCATATAGTATCAGTTGATCTTGAGACTGAGTTCAACCACGTAGGCAATTTATCAGTCAATCATTCCTACACAACAAAGCCCCAATAAAAACTCTGGACATTAAGGCTCAAGTGAGATTCCCTGGCTGGCAATACTCTATGCATATTGTCACACATCTGTGCTGGGAGGATAATGGGTCCTGAACATTTGTGTTTGGAACTCTCCCGGACTCTGTCCTATGCATATATTCCTTTGACTGATTTTAATCTTTATCCTTTCCCTGTAATAAGCCATAGCTATCAGGATAATAGCTTTTAGTGTGTTCTGTGAGTCCTTCTAGTGAATTGTCAAAACTAAGGGTTATTTTGGGAACTCTCCGAGCTTGCAGTTGGTGTCAGAAGTGAAGGCAGTCTTGGTGACTGTGACCTCAAACTTTGCAGTTTAGCTAAATGTCAGTAGATACACATCTCCTTCACAGAAGCGCGCACAAGAGAATAACTGGCTAGGAAGTTTTTTGATTATGTCCAAATCTGGGATCTGCTCCATACTAGTTATGTCACCTTGGACAACTTATTTCAACTCCGTGATTTTCCACCTAATAGTACGGGAGTTGATACAACATACCTGGCAGGATTTCTATGAGGATGAAAAGAGCCTATTTACAGGATGTTCCCAGCATGATGCCTGACTCCTGGTAGGAGCTTCATAAACAGTAGTTTATTGCTCAAAATTCAGGATAGGCTCTTGGAAGCAATTTGGGGAAATGTTTATTCTTGGCTGAATGTAGTCATTTCAGGCACAGGCTCTAAAGAACTATAAGAGAGTTGGGACAGTGGAGGGATGTTTGAGTTGCAGATAGGGAATAGTTCAACGTGAAACACTTCTCACTTCATATGCCACCACAGAGAAAGAATTCAGGGAAGCATTTGGAGAACTGCTATTGGAAAGATGGAGACTGAGGGTCTGCTGATTGGAGTAACTTCACTGGGGATTCACAAGCTAACAAATTAGGTGGCGTTTAAGTTCAATCATTTCTTTCTTCAAAAGATATTTATTAAGAATTTTTCGTGTGCCAGGCACCATTCTAGGAGCTGAGGAATTATCAGTTAACAGACAGAATTCCTCTTCTCATGGACGTTTATGTTACGTTATTTGTTTATTTAACAAATAAGTCTGTAAGAGAAATTTCAGATGATAATAATTGATATGAAGAAAAATAAAGCAGGGCAAGAGGATGGAGTGCAGTTTGGTAATAGATGGTCAGGGAAGGCCTTTCTAAAAAGATGGCATTTTATCATGTCAATACGCATAATCCATAACCAATCTATAAATCAAAATTAGGGTGAGTTTGTTATGAGCCAGATCTGAGAACCACATAGCCTGAGGCCTTCCTTCCAAGGAAGGAGGGGCACCAAAGAAGTGGGGTATATAGAGTGGTTATTTACTGTCAAAAAGCATGTGTCACATATGATTGGAATGTCCCTTTTACAACAGTCATGAGATTGCCTAGCCAGCACAGTGATTCACACAGCAGTTAGCAGGTGTGTTGTCTCAAGCTGGGTGGTCACAGGGTGAGCACAGCAATCGATTCCTAGTCTAGGGAGAGATCCTAATCCTTAAGGAAATGCCAATGTGTGGGAAGCTGCATGTTTATCTTAAAGGCATTTGTTCTTGTCTTTGGGACATAGCAAATGCTTAAAGCAGATGTATAATGCATGCTCATTGTCCACGTCAGCCCCTTTTGGAAAAATAAGGTCAGGCTGAATTAGTTTTACACCAAATGGCTTCCTCATGTACTCCAATATATCTTATTGCTTGCTATTTGTTTATCAATCAGAATCCGGAGCATAGTGAGGGGACAAGCTTTGTCAATATCTGGGGAAGAGCGTTCCAGGCAAGGAGAAACCTAAGGTGGGACATTCCTGGGGATATTGAAAGAACAGCAGGAGACCAGCATGGATATGGCATTTAATTTCACTAAAATTTTCTAGTCGATTCATATATTTTAATTTAATTTAATCCTATTTCAATGAAATACTTTTTAATTGGACAGAATATTTCTACAGACCTCTGGAAGGAATATATAACTAAGAAATAAAATTAAAAGGACAATGTAGTGAGACTTCCCCAATGAGCTATTAAAAAGCGTTCTAAAATGACAGTGAGTAGAATACAGAGTGAGGATCCAAGAATCAACAGCCAGATGAGTGTAACAGCAGCAGCCTAGGAATGCTCCCTGAAGCATATTAACTAACATCTAATATCCTATAGAACCAGGGGAAACCATTAGTAAGGGACAGATTATTCATTAAGTTATATTGGGAAATTTTATTAATTGGAAAAAAAAATGAGTTAGGGTCTTCCCACATGTCATGCACCAAAGTATTTTTTAGATGAGTTATTTAAATATAAAGTTGCAATCCATATAAATCAAGAAATTATGGCTTAGTAGTTAGACGATCTTGGGATAGAAAACAGCTTGCACTATCTTTAGCTAAAATATAAATTTAAAAAAACAGACGTTAAAATACAATAAATCCCTCTCCAGAGTTATCTGTAATGAATATTTTTTAATCAAATACGAAAAAAAATAGTTGAATGGAAATGGTTACAGTTGGCATTTTTCTGAAATCTCAGCATTTCCTTGTATTTTTAAATTTCATTTGTGTCCTAAGCATAAGCTTGTTGGTGTTATCTGAAATTTGCTTTTTTGCCTAATAATTAGAAGTTTTAGTCATCACAATTCTTAAACTTAACATCATGTGCAATCACTCGTGTCCAATATTTTAAAATTATACTTCCCCATATAAGAAACAGAAGAATTTAAATAAGCTTCAGGAAAGAATCATATTGCTCAGACAGGGTACAAATTCTTTATGACTTGTATACCCTGTCCGTCAGAGTGTTTCTGGAGACCATAGCAGAATCTCCATCCACAGAAGGAGACATTTGAGAACATTTGGATCCCACTTTGAAAGTAGGATGTTTTATTTTCCCCTCCATTTCACTCACAATCAGAAACATATGGAATGTTTTATTTGCAGGCTACAAAAACAAATCAAACAGGCAATCCTGTACTGGAAAGAATTTATTTTTCCTGTGGTTCAGAAGTCTACCTCTGTGTCCACACTTCCAAGCCCATCACTTTCTCTCCACAGTCATCAAGGTTAATGGCTGCCTCCTCTGTGCCCTCTGCGATCGCTTCCGTTCTGGATGGTGTTATCAGGCTGGCTTCATTTTCCCTCCTGATGTTCATTATTCTGTCGTCGTCTTCCATTTCTTGGAAATGTGTTGTTTCACCTGATAACTGTCAAGATTACTGCTTGTGTGGTTGCTTTGCTGATAGAGCCCTTATCTCTTTTGTAGAGTCCCTTAATTCTCTATCCAAAGGTATTCCCTGGTCATAAGTACCCCATTCCTCCAGGGTTTTGATTATGAATCTAGAAGCAAGCAAATGATGATGCATCGATAGCCAGTCCCTAGACACCTCCCTCTCTTATACACAATAAAGGAGGCACTGAAAGGGGTTTCAACTACGTTGCTTCACCTAAGAGTTGCTATATCTTTCTCTATGGACTGATATTTTCTGTAATAGGGTGTTATGATCTAATGAAATGGGAAGAGAGTGGCTGCTTTTTAAGGATTAGTCACAGAATTTGTTGTATGAGTTTCTGCTAGTGGATGGGAGTGAATTACTGATTTTTGACATGTTTTACAGCTTGAAACTTCTTTTATGGCTACATTTCTTAGCTGTTCAACAATATTTGAAAACCTAAACTCTGCTAATAACCTTGCCTTTTTCCCCTTCTCCCTGGGACCATTTCTCTTTAGGTTTCATTTCTACCTGAAGAATCTTAAAGAGCTCCTATCAAAGATGCTTTAACTCCCTTCTCCATCTTAAGGCTGTTACAACAATCTCAAAACATATTCCTTGAAGGTAGAAAATGGTGACTATGAACCACACAATGGTGAGTAAGAAAGTATTTGTGAGATAAATGAATGATAGCATGAAATATCAGCAATCTGAGTCAGGGACTGTATCTTGCTCTAGACACGGGCACACTGGATGTGCTGAACAAAAAATAATGCTTGATGAAACAATACCTTCACAGTGGGAAAGGTGTGTAAGTGACCTGAATCAAAATCTTTACAAATTTTTCCCCCATTTTTTTAATACGTGGTTTAAAATGAAGAGAGGTTACTATCATGAAAGCTGTCCATGTAAATAGTGGGTAATAGACTACCAAATTAGCATACAATATGGACTTCTATTCGGGAGACATCACTTCTGGCAGCCAAATATGACCTGTTACAAAGAGGAGATCTTAGGTCCAGTTCTTGTGGTTCTGGAGACAGAAACTTTGGATGAAGTCATTAGTATTGTAAATGACAACTCATAGGGAAATGGTACTGCCATCCTCACCACCAGTGGAACCATTCCTAGGAAATATTCCTACCTGGTGGATGTCACATAGGTTTGTGAACAGAATTTTTAGGAAATTCTTGCAGCCATTTACTGTTTTCTGTATAAGGGGAGAGAGTAAACAGTGACATTCACTGCCCCTCTGGTTTCCCTCAATATCCCATTTCTTCCTCAGGAGTACAAGTTCATGGGATTGTGGCCTGTATTAAGAGGACTTTCTCCGTGACACTAAAATTTCATTGCTTTGGGGCACTTCCAGTTTTATGACCAAATCCATCCATGCAGGTGTGAGAAGTGAGAAATAGTTGGGTGGGGTATATGGTTGAAAGCCCTTTGGAGCTCATTCTTATCAATGAGATCACTGTTCTTTCTCCTGTCATATCCTTGCCTTATATGGGGCTTATGCAGAAGGATGACAAATTTTTTTTTGAACACAAAAAGTTTTAATTTTTCCAAACAAAATTTTCAAATGGCAAATGAACAGAAACTCAGAAGTTGCAAATTTGCAGCTGCAGTCTGTGGGGAGAGGAAAACTGCACCCATCAAATCTGCAAAATATACCAGAGTGTAGAAAAATCAATTGATTGGCAGCTGTGGATATTTACATCTCTCTTTAATTGCGTAAAATCAGCGAGTAGGGAGACTTTACTAGACTTGGCAGCAATTCAAGTTGAGTACGGTTCCTCTTTCAGTAGGAGGCTGAGAAAGCTGAATTGTATACGATACCTGTGAACAAAAAACAAGCAAAGAAATTCAGAGAGATAATGGGGAAGTTACAATCAGAGAAGCTGGAAGAAGTTCAGTGCTATAGCCTTGGGGAAATTAAAGGAGGAACAAGTTCAAGGGAGCCTAGAATTGTCATCATCACATGCAAAGAAGTTAAATATCATAGGCTGATGTAGGCTAATACATTTGAAAAATAGCAGTTTAAAAAAAAAATCAACGCTTATATAATTGAGAATAGAGTTTTAATAGAAAGGAAGTTAAAGTACTGAGAACTTACCCAAACAAAATACATTTGATACACTCACTAATTAGGTTGTGAATTTATCAACAAAGTAAGCCACGCTGGGGTAATTAAATATTATGAGCTATTTTTCATTTTCTTCTCTTTCTGAGATGTTTAGTTACTTACCTTACTTTTCTCATATAATATTCCAGAAAAATTAATACCAGAAACACAGTAGCTAATGCAATTTTGTGACTAGTTATGTGATTTCTATGATTCTCTTTGTGTGCATACATATGGGGGTGTGTGTTTTGCATGGTGCAAGGGAGAGAATTCATTTGTGTATTCACTCGATAAACATTGTGTAAACAATTACTCCAAACCAAGCATATGCAAAGGACACAAAGAAGAAGACCCAGCTTGAAACACAGAGATATATATAAGCCTAGGATACACCATTAGTCAAGGTCCCATACAGAAACAGAAATTCCTCACGGTATCATATTTCATCATTTGTAGAATACACATATTTTCACCTTTATCATCTCTGAAATCACGAAGCATGTTAAAATTGATGGTATATTATAGTTTAATTAGATGCTTTCAAAATCCAGGGAGGTGAAGGTCATGGAAAATGGCTTCTAGTTTTAAGAAAATAGGAATTATTGGCACCACAGAAAGCTACTTCTGTTGATTCTCAGCTGCCTGTAGTACTGAAGTTGTCATAACTGGATGTCAAGGCAAACCTCCTGTTTGTCACTGCCCATATGTCAACCTATTACTGCAGGGGGAAAATGATTTCTTCTTTTCCATCTTCAAAATTCCACAGGATGCCTCTCATTAGTGGAATTTAAATAGAATTCTGTTGGCAAGAGAATCTGCTACATGCTTTAGAGGATTTTAGTCCCTATAATACACAGAATAATTAAAGGTCAGGGATAGTTCTGGGCATCAGCTGAGAACATTTGGCACAGACACGTAGAATAATGAGGAAAGCACTTAAGCGACATGGAGGGGTAACATGTGGATTAGAAATTGCAAGGCACTGAAGGTTAGCTGAAGTTTGCAAATTTGCTACTTCTTAAATAAATTTCATATTTTATATACTCTAAAGTAGGTATAACTCACAATATTATATTAATGAAGAAGTTATACTTATGATGTGTTAATTTTTCCAAGATTACATATATACCAAGTGTCATAATCAAATCTTGATTATAATCAAGATTCGATTCCTGGTTTTGAAAGATTAAAACCCCTGATCTTTCCCCTATGTCATGTTATTTCCCACTGGAAAGCCAGGGAATTAATGTTGGTGCTTTGAGGATTTGTGGATATACAATATACAGAGTGGAACCTATCATTACAGGAATGATTACAAAGGGAACTCGTAGAATCATTTTCTCTTATTGCCTTAGAATAAGAAAGATTTTAGTGATCACAAATTGTCTCTACGTGCTTCTGAGGCCTGGTGTACATTGTAAAAATAAATCATTTTTATTTTTTATAAAAATATATATTTTAACAATTTATAGATTTGTCTTCCTCCATCACTTTTTTGTAACATCTAAATAGTGAATTCAGGGGGCGGCCCTGTGGCCTAGTGGTTAAGTTCAGTTCTCTCCACTTTGACAGCCCAGGTTCAGATCGTGGGTGTGGACCTACACCACTTGTCGGTGGCCATGCTGTGGTGGTGTCCCACATACAAAATAGAGGAAGATTGGCACAAACGTTAGCTCAGGGCAAATCTTCCTCAGCAAAAATAAACAAATAAAGACTGAATTTAAAATATTTTGATATTCTAAATTCTTATATATTCTTGAATCAGGTAGACATTTTACTGTAGTACACAAATTTTTCTATTGCTTTGCTGTCACCACTTTGTTTTGATTATTGTCTATTTCCATGATATGTAGTACCCTAAATCCCTCTCACTAGTCTTGTTTTCCAAATTGTCTGATATGTATGCACTTATTTTATCATTACATTAAGTTTAGAAAATTGTCACATCCTACACCAAAAAAAATCATTGAAATTTTTGCTCAGAATCCTTTATCTTCTAAGTTAAGTTAAACTCCCAATTGGAGTCCTTCCTTCAGATGTTCTTCATATTTTCTATATTTATTAAGATTTTTGCTATATTCCTTAGTAATGCTCTGTAGATTTTCTAAATTTTCTTTTAAAATTTATTCTTAAATATTTTTTAATATGGTTAGTATTGACAATTGGATATATTTTCCATTAAGCTTTCTGTCTTTTTATTGCCGGCATAAAGAAAATATTAATTTTAAAAAATGTTTATTGCTATTTACCCAAACACTCCAATAAATTTTAATAGTTTGTTTTTGTCTAATTATACAATTATTACAATGTACAATTAGCTATAGTTGTCCTCTCTTTTTGAATTTTATTACTACCTTTCTTTTTCTGTGCCTCTTCTTTCTCTTCTCTCATTTTCCTCCTCCTCCCCCCTTACCATCCTTCTCCTCCCCCTTCTCTTTTTCCCTCTTCTTCTTTTTTTTTTTATGGCAGTTACTAGAACTTTCAGA
The DNA here is from genome assembly GCF_021613505.1 of Equus quagga. Lineage (NCBI taxonomy): Eukaryota > Metazoa > Chordata > Mammalia > Perissodactyla > Equidae > Equus > Equus quagga. Next base: position 29,627,095 of record NC_060286.1, on the reverse strand, counting down.
GCATTGGCAGATAGTAATGATAGAAAGTGATAGAAGCTTTTCCTTTGACTCTATTGATAATGGCTGGTGTTTCATTTCAGTTGCCAATTCTACCTCAGTGCCCTCAACCCTGGGCCTGGAATGTTCTTCTCACAAACAATACACAACTAGATTCTTCACTTTACTGTGGGTCTTTATTCAAAACTCACCCTTCATTACAGTGTAAATTCCATGAGAGACAGATACTGTCCGCCTTAACTCTTCCCTATATACTGACATCCTGGGTGGAGCTTAGTAAATATCTATTGATTCAAAATTGTTGAGACATTGAGAATAATGTTGGTTTGTGACATGAGAAAGCTATCTTTAATTATGTTAAAGAATTTCATTGTAATCCTCCTTTGTCAAAAGTTTGCCAAGGCCTGGATATTGTGTTTTGCTAAATATTTTAGGATCTCTTGAAAAGATAAAATTGTTTTCTGTTTACTTTTGATTTAATAATGTAAGATGTATATTATTAGATTTTCTAATATTAAAAAGCTCTAACATTCTTGCAATAAACAGTACTTGTTTACAGTGTGTTATTTTTAATATCATGCTGAATTTGATTTGCTAGTATTTTATTTAGACTTCACATCTAAACTCAAAAGTGAGAGTTTTTTGTAGCTTTCTTTTTGTGAGCTATTTGTTAGGTTTTGGTATCAGGCTTATGTGAGGTTTGAAAGCAGAAATTGGGGTGTTTACTACATTATGTACTCTTAAAGTTGTATTGAATTTTACAACTGTATTTTGTGTAAGTTCTGTATTTGACTGGTTTCATTACTTCCCACTGGTTATTTTATACCAACACTTGGATAATTCTGTCCACCTTTTATTAAGGGAAAGGTAATAAAATCCAAAGCCTGCTCTTCCCCACTCATCAGAATGCTACGTGGAATGTTTACTTCCTGCACTCTTCCTTGTCTGAAATACCATTCACTCATCCTCACATAAGAATGACTTCACTGGTTTATCTTTTGTCTTACAAAACTCTATGTCACTGTCGTCTATCATTTAAGATGGTGTAGGAGGGGAAGAAATATTCCTTTACCCTTCTAGGTTCTTCTGGCTGGCCTAAGAATTAAATTCACATGAGACAGAATAACAGGAGAAAAATCAAACAAGTTTAATAACATGTACGCATAGGAGAGACCTAGGAGAGCTGAGTAACTCACCAAAATGGGTGCAGCCACCACCTTAAATATCATCTTCAGCTAAAGACAAGGGAACATGTTGGGGGTGGCGGTTTGGGACTTCACAGGGGAGGAAGGCAATTCACATGGAGACGGAAAAGCAAATGTTTGGTAAACAAATGTTTGCCATGACTTGCAAAGACAATGAGACCTGGAGAGGACTTTGATCAAATGGGCCCTGCTAGGTTCCTCCCTGTCCACCATATCTAGTTCATATTACACTATGGTTATTTATGGTGATAGCTCCTTCCCGCAACAGGCCTTCTATCTTAAATTCTTTTAGGCAGTTAGGAGGAAGGTCAAAGCTTCTCCCTGAGTCTTTTGTTCTTAAAAATAATCAAGCCAAAGAGACACATTTTGGGGTAGCAAATTCTGCTCACCTACAATGGAAAAGATGTTTGAAGCTAGTCTATGATTTTATCTACATAGAAGCAGCTTTTTTGCCTACATGTGTTTTGAATTTTCTTTTAATCTTTGAAATTTATCCTTTGAAATTTCAGTTTTCCTGATCAGCTAAAACCTCCTATTTTTCCCCATAGAATTATGATTGCTGAATTGTTATTTAGTTTAAAGCTTTCTTCTATTTTTCTTATTGTTTCTGTTCTGTGTGTTCTGCTATATTTTTATGGGAGGGCTGGGTGGCCAGACTTCTGCAGGCTACTTCCAAGGAGACCAATCTTTTATAAGAGTGGGAATTACAAATCCACCCTCCATGCTTGCTGCAGACAGATCTCATCCACATCAACTCCAGAAGCTATTTGTCAATGTGTATGAAAAATACTTTTTTTAGTTTTCGGAATTTTCACATTTAAGTTCTGCATCTTGAAGGAAATTTGAAAGCAACAGACATAAGAATTTTTATTTAGAATTTTAGTTTTACTCAGAATCTCTAGATCGAGTGTTTCCCTTAATATCTACCATAATGCCTGGTGAATAAGAAATGCTCAAATCCAGAAGGAAATGAGAATGGATGTATGGGATTCTTTGTTCAAATAATATCTTTTAGAATACAGCCTTAGAAACCAAGAACCATCTAGATATTACATTTATGGAGAATGGAAAGATTCATTAGGATATATCAATTTCTTTTTGATGATATGCGTTCTTTCAAAGGAAAGGAAGGGGAGATAGAGGCACACTCATGGTTCCAGTATGCACAAAGAGCATCCGTAGTCACTGTGTTATAAAACCAACCTTACCACTTGACTCCTCTACTCAGAACCTCCTCTGGTTTCCTATTATACTTGAACACAAGCTAGGGCTTTGTTATGTCCTCTAAAACATGGATGATTTGCTTCCCCCTTGCTTCTTTGAATCATCTCCTGTTTGTCTTTTACTTGTGTGGTCTGCTTTGTCTTCATAAGCTCCCTTGGTATGCTGGCATCCTCCTCTGATCCATGTCTCAGTACTGTGACACTTGTCCTTCCCTCTCTTGGAACATTCTCCCCACTGACAAATATACAATTCGATTCCTCACCTCCTTGTGGGTCTTGGTTCTAAACTCACACTCTCCATAAGGCCACCCTACCTACAATTTTAATCTCTCCTTAACATTTCATATTTTCATTCTCTGATTTACTTAGTTTTCTTATCCCTACATAAAATACTTTACATTTCTCTTATGCACCTTGTTTATTGTTGGTCTCCATTACAATATAAATGTCATGAGGCAGGATTTTCAGTCTGTTTTGATCACTACCACAACCCCAGTTCCCAGAGTAGCGCCTGGTACACAGTAAGAACTCAATAAATGTCTATAGAATGAATACATAATGAGATTTGACAGCAAAATTGCCAATAATAGAATTAGGGAAGACGACTTGCAATATCTAGATTACTATTGGAATTTCCATCTGGAACCACCATTAAGGTGAGGGTCTGGTGTTATGGATAGGGAGATGGGCAACATTTGAGTTGGGTTCTCTTTTAGATAGCATTGTGCATTACAGCGATGGGTGATATAAGTGACAGAGATTTATGAAAATCATGATGCTGATGGTATAGCTCTGATGCGATAGAGTAAGAAAGGCTATTATTCTTTTGCAAAGCTATTCCCAGCCAGTGCTGTATTTACTTACCGATATTTACATTTTATGGCAACACTCCTAAAGCTGACTTGAAAGCAGCGTCCCTCCTCACGTCCATTCTGATGGACCATTAAATATTTTGGATGCCATCTCTGCTTAGAGATTAAGAAACACCTTCATTTTTGGAATTCTTTCAAGAAAAATACTGTTGTTGCAGGGTTGAAATGTTTCAGCGCCTCACTTCTTTTCCTCTCCATTGAAGTAACCATTTTTTATCTTGATTTGTGATAAAGCAGTTTCTTAGAAATTCAACAATAATGCTAGAGTAGAACACTGTAACTCTCAAGGATTTCATCGGCAATTTCACATTTGTGCTTTTCCTTTGCCTGGAATGGTCTTCCCTGTATCTTTCATGGTGGAATTTTTCTTGACATTTACTTCTAGGATCAAATGTTACCTTTACAGAGAGACCATCCTTGTCCACACAATCTAAAGTAACTCATCCCAACATTCTCTGTCATTGATCCTTTTTTTCTCCCTAGCATGTCATTACCTGAAGTTATTGATTTATGCATTTATTTTTGTATATGTGTACTTAATTTTCTGTCTGCTCCTTCACTAAAGTATGAGCTTCATGATGGCATGACCTTGACTGCTTTTCTCAGTGCTATATCCCCAATAGATAGAATAGTGCCTGATACGTATTAGGCATTCAATAAATATTTTGTTAATCCAATGAATTAACACTGATCTCCTAAAGTAGCTTGGTAGTTAGGTTCTCTAATATTAGCACTGAATCATGGTGCAGGTGTTACAGGTAATGCAAAAGAAAACATAAGAGAATAGCTCTCAGGACACAATCTAAAATTAAACGCCACTCGGTTGCTTTGTGTGTTGTTTTATCATGTGTGGCATCTGGACTTGCTCTTACCAGTTCTATTTTCATACTGTCAACAAGCTGCTGCCACGTCCATTGGAAGTGATGCATTTATGCACCAAGGCAAGACAGTTACTTTTGATTTTTTTTTCTCTTGTAAAGCACTCAGAAATACAATTCTAAAAGATAAAATGTCTGGGGGAGGATAGGTGGGAGAATTATGTGATGCAAACCAGAAACTTACATAAGGCTTGAATTTGGTCTTAACATAAACTGGTAGTTGGATTTTGGAAAATTGAAATAATATTTAGCTGAGCTGTAGGTGTACTCTTTTCTTTTTTTTTTTTTTTGAGGAAGATTAGCCCTGAGCTAACTACTGCCAATCCTCCTCTTTTTGCTGAGGAAGACTGGCCCTGAGCCAACATCCATGCCCATCTTCCCTTACTTTATACGTGGGATGCCTACCACAGCATGGCTTTTGCCAAGCAGTGCCATGTCTGCACCCAGGATCTGAACCATCGAACCCTGGGCCACCGAGAAGCAGAAAGTGTGAACTTAACCTCTGCACCACTGGGCCAGCCCCTGTAGGTGTACTCTTAATGGCATTATATGATTTGATTTGAATAGAAAAAGTCATTTAAGTAATTTCTTATTTACATTAGCATTAGTCTCCAATATCATCTACAAATTTTATGTTTAGGGGTATATTATCTATTCAGTATTTCTATGGCAACAATGTGCTCTGTATCATTCATTCATTCAATAATTATTTTTCAAGCATGAGATACACGCCGGGCATTGTGCTAGGTTCTGGGGATTCAGGATTAACAGACAACAGGCTCTGCCCTCTGGTATTCAACACCTACCACACAAAAGTCAATCTGCCCAGCAGTGGGGACAATGTGAAGCTACAGCTGTATCAAGGGCTACTGGGAAAAATGAAAGTATCATAAACTACGAGACCAACCATGTGACTGGCACAATGTGACTTCTATGTAAACACACAAGTAAAAATCATCAGAACTTGCGTGTGTGTGTGTGTGTGTGTGTGTGTGTGAGTAGGCATTGTGTTTGTGGTAGGTGTGTGGATTGAATAACAATATAGTTAGAGGAGGGAAGGATATACAGACAAATAATGCAAAGGCCAGGTGTTCAATGTTATCTATGCACCTATGGTGAGTGCTCCAGACATTCAGAGGAAGAAGATCACGAAAGTCTTCTCCAATTGTTGTAGACCAGATGATCAGCATTTGGTGGGGGCTGGATTAACTACTGTTTTAAGGTCTCCGGCAATCTGGAAATTCTTCGATTCTCTGCTGGGTCACAAACATAAGGTATAGCTAGATGAGCTAGACAAAGCCAAGAATATTTTTCTAGGCTGTGGTTTTCAAAAACGTGGTCTCTAAACCTGCAGCATCAAACCACTCAGAATTTGTTAGAAATGTAAATTCTTAGACCCCACCCCAGACCTGCTAAATCGGAACCCCTGGGTATGGCCTGGCAGTCTATGTTTTAACAAGTCCTCCTGGTGATTCTGAGCCATGCTTGAGCTTGAGAACCACTGTTCACTGTTCTAGGGCATGGATATGTAAAAGATTGAAGAAAAAAAAAAAAAACAAGAAGCGAAATGAAAGCCAGCCGTGACTGAGATTCAGGGTCAGTTACAAGCCAGCTGCCGAGGAATCCCAGATGAGACATCTTTGCAGGCTCTAGGCTAGGAGAACCGAGGTGACCGGTCACTGCACGGCTGAGACTGGCTCTTTCTTGATCTGTGTATTTGTTCTATACTTTTTCTTGGTACTCAAGCTGTTCCCTCCCTCTGCATACCCTTCTCTCTCTTTTCATTTATGAAGTCTACCCGTTCTTTTAGGGCCTCCATAAAGTATTGAAAAGCTTCCTTTTTCCTGAAAAATTTTCATTCAGTAATGTCTGCATTATTTGACAGTTTTCATTTCATTTATTGTTTAAAATCTTTTATTGAAGAACATTATACATACAAAAAAGTGCCAATATCTTACATGTATAGCTTGAGGGATTTTTTGCAAACTAAATATACCTATGCAAGTAATATTCACATCAAAGAACAAAACAATAGCAGCCTTGAGAAGCCCCCTCATGCTCTCTTTCAGACACTAGCCATCCCCAAGGTAAGGGTACCAGCTATCTTTATTTCTAACAGCATGTATTAGTTTGGGAAGCTCCTATTTATAATTGTTTGATTTGTTTTCCTTTCATTCAACCGAACTGCTTGGGTGTAGCCCTGTTTTACTGATCATGTCATTAGATTGCTGAAGTATCACTTCTAATAGCAACATTGAATTGTTGAAATAGCATTTCTAGGAACACACGGTGACTGGCAAGCCTCTGAAAGAACCTGTTCTCTTAGAGATTGCAAATTGGGAAAGAAATGCACAATCATGTTATCTACTGCCCATCAGGGCAGCAAAAGGCTAGCAAGGATTTACAGAAACCTGTCTCACCAGCAAGGCTCTGGGAATCTTACTCCTATCTTCCTTGCTCTTTGACCCCTACCTTAACTGCTCCTTTCCTTTGAGCCAAAAGGCCAGAGATGAATATTTCATCTCAAAACACCACCCTCTTCTGTCATCACCCTTCCTTCCTTCCTCTCAGCATCACCTCCCTGACATGTCCTGCCCTCCTTTCCGATACACCTGGCTAACCTTTCCTGGGATGCGGGAGGCATTAATTCCTCACCTCTATGAATCACTAGCTTACACTCTCCAGGAATGATTACTTGCCTATTTATTTCCTCCTTGGTGTCCGTCTATTAGATTCTAAAATGTAAGCTCCATGAGGGCAGAGATTCTGTCTGGTTCACCATTGTCCTCATAAAACCCAGAACAGGGCCTCACACATAGTGGATGCCCAATGAATGCTCATTTGAACTAATGAATCGTATGCATGAGTAATAAAGTTTTAAATCAATAAATCTTTGAATTGGGAGATTTTTGAATTTAAAATGTCTTGACTCTGCCAATGACTAAGCATTTGACTAGTCAAGTCATTAACTTCCCTGAGCCTCGGTCTCTTCCTTTATAAAATTGGGACTTGGAGGTTATTAAAGATCTCAGTCTCAAGGGGGAGCATGAAGGAAATACATGAAGATGCGGACTATGGCAAACAGGCCTTCTAAGGGGCCACTCCCACTTAGTTCCCGTAAACTATTACAAAGGGAAAACAAGCATCTAGTATTGCTTCAGATTCTAATATTTCTAGAAATGCTGAAGCTCCAGATTTTTCTTCAGTGAAACTCTCACGAAATGTTCACAATGAATTCCGTTAAGAAACTGAGAACACCATTAGCTGAAAGTCACTCACAGTGTAAATCTTTTTGTCCTTGGGGCTAGGTAAGCACTAACAACACTTTGACCCCCTGATCGTTTCATCTTCCTTAACTAAAGGTATGTTTGAGAGTACGATTCATCAGATTTCTTAAACTTAAGGTGAGGCTTGTGAAGTGAATCTTTTTACATTTCCGAAAGAGTGGGAGTCTTTCAAAAATGTCTTTCTTCTCTGTGTATATACTTCTGTATAATAATTTCAGACCAATTGTATATGTTTTGCTGATAACAAAGTGGTCACTCCTCAAATTTCAATGACCACTGCTTTTCCCAGAATGTCACACAAAATAAACGAAGATCTATATATGATGTCCTCTTAAATTTAATATTTCCTATACATTTAAATTTAATTAGTAATCATGAAGTTTAGAAAAGAAGCCTACCAATGAAAAACTGGAAAAAATTTAGATATAAAGCAATAACATCAATAGGAGAGTGACCAAGCAAACTCACTTACTCATTTGATGAAATATTAAAGTTTTCAAAAAATGACAGTTACTAGATCTTTTACAAACACGAGAAAATAAAGAATGTCTAATGTTAAATAAAAAGAGCAAAATATTATAAGATATTTGGAATATGAAGCTAATTTTTTTAAAGTTGCTGAATTAAATATACTAGTAGGAAAAAATAGCAAAATGTTAAGAATGGGTGGGTTAGGGAGTAAAATTGTAAATGATATTTTTATCTTTTTTCTCAATTTTCTGGATGGTGACTATGAAATTTTTTACATGTTTGTGTTTGTGTGTGTGTGTATTGCATCCTCTATAAATTTATTCTGTGATGTAGAACGCATATTTTTTTAATGGAACGAAGTGAAAACCAGTCATAATATCAAACTGGGTCTTATCCTGCTATGTTCGTGATTTTTATCCTGAGTTTGATTCTTAACTCTGCTTTATGCTGCCCATATGCATGCCTTCCCTGCAAATTCAGATGAAGGAACATGTAAAATGAGACCAGACGCTAACTTCCTTAGCATCTTCTCTTAGACAAATAGCCAGATGCTCCCTCAGTGGGGGAAGACGAGCTGTCGTCGTTATCACAAATTAGAAGAAACACCTACTAAACACCTGCAGGAGCGGGGAGGGATTGAACCGTCTCTGGAGGAAGCCCCCGGGGCTGGATCAGGAGCTCGCTCTGGCTATCTTAGGTCGGGGCATCTGTGCACTGTGTTTGACTCCCTGAGAAAACAGAGGTTTAGAAAGAAATGTCAGGGCTGGTCCAGGGAATTCATTTGTTGGCACAGCTTTGTTGCAGTGTTCCAGGGAGAACAAGATAAAACTCTGTTGCTCAGAAGTCCTATTTAGAGTTTAAATCACATTAAAAAAATATTAAAATGTCGTGTTTGATCAGTTTTTACACTGCCGGATTCATTCAAAAATGAAGGAAAGGGCATGAATTCCTGGAAGACTATTTCTATTTTTAGATCATAAGTAAGACAGATTCAAGGATGGGAGAAGAGGTAGATTCGTGGATGAGAGAGAGACAGAGACAGAGAGAGAAACCGACACATAAGAAACTGCTTGACAATGTTCAGAGCGAAGCAGATGATAAAAATAGCTGAGACCCTAATGACAGAGCCAATCCCCCAAGGGAAGATCATCTGAGAGAGCATTCCAGGCAGAGAGAATGTGGCACAGGTCATAAGGTAAGAAGGATCTGGCCATTCTTAGGACCAGATAGAAGGCTGTGAGGATCCGTAGATGAAGAGTGAGCCTGGAGGAGGAAGACAGAAGCGAAGTCATGGAGGGCCTTGAATCGAGGTTGAAAGATATGTTCTTAAATGCCTTGGAAACCACTGAAAGTTTTTACGTTGGGAAATTGGGGTTGGAATGGAATCTGATTACCATTTTTTAAGGATCGCTCTGGCTTATGATGACATACTTTTCAATATTTTCCATTTATAGTCTTGCCTTTGAACATCTAGGCTCTAATCCAAACCAGCAGACACAAAATGGTGACATGATTAGGAAAAGGCTCTCTTGATAGTACCCATTCTGGACCAATCTGTAGCTTTTATGTGCACATTATCATTGCCCCTGAGCCATAATGGGCCTGAAATTGGAGGCAGCATTCCACCTGAGTCATCATCCAAACCACTTTATGAAGCCATCGCCTATATACGTCTCTAGACGCTCATTCAATTACTCATAAGGACCAACTTTTCTCAGCTTACGAGGGACATGAAAATCACAGATACGGATGCTCATATTAACACCAGTTTGAGTAATTCTGCTTTCATAAATAGTCACCAAGAATCCATCCACTCATTAAAAGTAACAAACACAGTAACAATACAAACAGTTTTGTAAGTCTGTGAAGGTGGTTTTTTTTCTTTTTTCGCTTAATTCTTTCCTAAACTTTCCACGTCTTGGCAAAAGGAAAATATCAGTATTTTGCCAGACTCGTGTTATTTCAAGCAGAAAAAGGAGGGCCATAAAGGCAGAAATAAGTCTTGGGGGAAACCACAGATTTTTTTTTTTTTTAACTAAACCACCACAATATCAAACCTAATTCAGGTACAAATGTTCTCAGCTCTCCTCCTCTCAAAGCCCATAGCTGGAGTACATTTTTTCTTCTCAATTTCCCAGCCCTTTCAGGATAGTCTGATCCTTGCCAGAGAAGTTTCTGGACTTTTATGATGGAGAAATGGAGAATAGCAGATGGAGGAGCAAAGTTGCTAGAAGGGAAATTGAGGACTTAGCAAGATATAGGTGAAGTTGACCCAAGTGGGAGTGAGCTGGCAGAGGGAGGGCAGATAAAACGGTTTTCAGCTGAGGTTGGAGGGAGCAAATTGGGGAGAATGTGATGGAGAATGAGAGGACCTGGTGAAGGGTGGGGAGGGAGAGAGTTGAGAATGAGATTTAAGAGAGCGGCCTGAAGTGATGAATTCGATGAGAACGCTCTCTCTTTCTCCTTCCCCTCTCTCTCTCATCTTTTAATTTTTCTTCAGACAGTTTTTTTTTTTTTTTTTTACAAATACTTGACTGCTTGGATCAGGGATTCCAAAGGGTACAAATACAAGTAATTTTTTTACTCATTTGGTAAGAAGGAAGGTAAAAGGAAAGAAAATAAAGAAAGAGAGACATATGGAGGGAAGAAGTTTAAAATATGGGAGGAAAACAATCACAAGTATAGTAAAGGGTTTCTTCTCTTACTTTTTCAAATGCTTTTACTGTACAAACAAGATTTGTTTTCTAGGACCTGAAGGAAGCCGTTTTCTATCTCAGTGATATTGAGTACCAAAAAAAAGGCACAGTGACTTAGCATGAAAATAAAAGTCGCACTGGGATCTAGAGTCAACCTGCTATTCCAGCTTCATCTCCCTTCCCAACCTTGCCCATTATTCATATATTAGTAATGAAGCTGGGTACCTGATATTAAACCAATTTGCCGTTTTATCTGTTTAACTTGAGGGGTGACTCAAGGGTCTTGAGGATTTGTGAGCTTCTTTTCTAGAGGATTTGTGAGCTTGTTTCGCAGAAGAAAGAGAGTGCCTTCGGGGAGGTTGCGATCACTGGCTGGCTGGCTGGACTTCAGCAGCCATTGAAGCCCAGAAGTCAGCTTGCCTAGGGGCTTATCCGGAGCAAGGCTTGTGTATCCCCAAAACTCCTCCTGCCTAACCCCTTAGCTCTGTAAAACCCCCCTGCTTTCTGCTGCTGTGGATTTGTGTGAACCCAGGCTCCCACATACTCGTTTTGGCCAAATTGAATAAATCTTTCTCCATTTCTAATCACTGATGTCTCAGTGTTTGGCTCGCTGTGAATCGGGCACACAAATTTGAGATTAAGAGGTTCCATATCAGTAACAGGCAATCACTCACTATTCTCCAACACACAAACCTTCCTTCATCTTCTTGCTTTCTCAACCAGGAATGCCTGTGCCTTCCTGTTCTCATTAATTTATTAAACACTGATCTATTTTCCACATTCTCGTGTTAATGGTTCTAGATACACTGGCATTCATGCTGAGAACAAATATTCAATCTTCCACTTTCCAAAATTATTTTTGAAAATGTTTGAAAATAATTTTAAGTATAATATAATACCTAAGGCAAGAATCCTCTCAACATTCAATCCTGTAGTCATTTTCTTAATCCTCTCATCTTTCTCTGTATGTCACACTAAGCCACGCATGGGGCACACACCTACAAAACACACACACTCACACACACACACACAGTTCCACATGCTTCCCCCAACCTCACCCATATACTAAGGGCAACAAATCTTTGTAGTTTAAAAAATCATTACTTAGAGTCACACAAAAAGGATCTCAGTCCTGTCTTGGTCATTGGGCTGCAGTGTTCCCAGAAAATTCACGGTATTATAGGTTACCTCCTTAGTGAAAATGAATTAACTTTCTTTCAGTTTCAAATTTCTAGTAAATCTACGCATAAAATTTATGTGTGTATACACAAATACATATATATGAAAGTTCTCACATATATCCTTATTTATCATATACCTTAAGTATTTATGGAATTTAAAGATTGTAACACAGATTGTTAAAATTATTAATAAAGAAAAGAAGATACCCTTTTCAGTTGAATAACTATGATTGCAAGCACTTAAAGGGATTAAAAATGCCTAAAATACATTAATTAACTGTCTAAACATGTAGGCAATGTTAGTCAAACGCTCTAACAAATTAATCTAACCACGTGGTAGGTTGACTAGGAACAGAAGCTTAGTCACCAATCTGGAATAATGATCACTAAGGAATGATTGTCTTTAATTGTTTAGAGAAAGGAAATCCATTCACGTGCCAAATGAAATTCTCAGTCAATCCTTCAGTTTGCTGTTTAAATGTAAAAGAGTTAAAACATTCGTTGATTAAGCACTTAATTTTGTGAAGCAAAGTTCTTGAAGGAGAGGAACGTAATTACATCAGAGCTACAGTACTCAACAGTGATTGTCATTTATATCCACTAACAAAAAGGGCCAAAGCTTTTCAAAGAACAAGCATGAATAAAAAGTGTTTTGAATTATAAAAGAATTACGTAAAGCACAGGAAGTATATTTCAATGATATCATTGATCAGTGATAATATTTACATTTTTGACTTTGATAAAATGAAGAGAAAGGAAAAAGAAGAACTCAAAGGATACAAATAATAAAAATAATGATGTGTCCACTTCCTTGGCTCTATTTCCCCAGGAGTTCATGAACAATTCTAAAATCTGAGTAGGGGCCAGCTATCAATGGGTGACTTGAAAATAACAACTAGAGCCTCTAAAGGAAGGTTTTTTTTTATAATTTAATAATTATAATAATAATTTTTATAGTTATTTACATCAATTGAAATAGATGGATTAAAAATTATAAACCGTTTAGCACACAGTCCATATGTAATAGAGTAGATTAACCATTTGAAAATTAACTGGTTGGAAAAAATGCACCATTTATAAATGAGTCACTTATTTTTTAAAGAGTGGAGTTATAAGAGATATTGACACAGGCCATTTTAGTTTCATAGCAATATTGGGTCAAAAGCAAGCGTTGAAACTTTTCCAAACATTTTTGAATCAGGTTTCTAGACTTTTATTGTAGCATTTTCAGTACAATTATATTTAGTAAATGGAGTATTGGGTTTTTTATGTCTTGGTTTTGAAAAGATAAACAAAATTCTTACTATATCTTTATAAACCATAAGTCATTGAGGGAAAAAACTGAATAATTAATTTTCGTATATATTTTCACAAATATGTCTAAGAAAAGCAATTAGTTATGTTTATAAACTCATAAGTTTTGGCAACCATTATGAGCTAAGAGTTCACAACACAATGCAACTAACATAAGGAAAATATATGTAAAGTAAAGGTGAATATTTTTTAATGAGAAAGGACAAACTCCCTATTCTTCTAAGTGTAGTCAAAAGGATCATTAAAGTACTCACTTTACCTATAAAGAGAGAGCGGCTGAGTGAAAATCCTAACTGAAATGAGAAAGTGAGAGATTATGTCACCAGCCTTTGAAAAAGCATGTCATAATTTGTAATGTGAAATTCTGAGATGAAGTGAAAAAAGAAATACAGAAGAAGCAATCCTTCCAACAACCTCCCCCTACCCCCCGCTTCCAACATATCCCAAAGAAAAGCCTTCAATCTTTAAGAGACCTCTCTTTCCACAGATGCCCTTCATACCAGAAAGCAACAATGCCACCAACAGCATTTGCAGTGAGTGGACCCAACAGAGGGCATGGAGGATTCTGGAGAGTGCAGACCAACTTCTCGCAAAGGCAAGTCAGCAGCCAACCACCAAAGCAAGGCTGCTCTCTGGAAACTACCCTGGAGAAGTTACTCAAATTTGACAGTCACTCTCGAATATACCTTTTCTTTTGAAAACAAATTATTGATTCTATTCCTTTTCTTAATGCCAGAATTCTCAATTCTGTGAAATTTCAGAGTGAAATCTCCTGGAAAGAGGTAGAATTTGTTGATAAATTAATGCACCAGGTATTCCATCCTTTTCTGCATCCTCTGCTCTCAATATCTTTTTACATCCTCTTCCCCAGGCCTTTCCAGAAAAAAAGATCTACTACTTACTGTTTCATATATTGCTGTTTGACATGCATATTGCAGTTTCACTTAAGATGTCATTGGCAGAAATTAATTTCAAAAAGCAACCCATGGAATTCTCTTCTAGACATGAAATCTATTAACATAAAGTACAATTAATGCCAAAATATAAAATCTATGTTAAACTATGAGATATAAACATTAATAAAAAATATAAATAGATAACACATGAGTTCCATCCAAGTTGGTGCTACTTTACACAATTAAGGTGTTCTTGAAAATTTTTATGTAAATTGTTTAATGCTAGTTTTTACAAAATTGTATATAAATTTTATGTAAACCTGAGTCATTTCTTATATGGAGTATGAAAGCAAATTATTTAAACAGTACATAAGTTGATATTTTCTGAAGTTACGACTCTTCCAAGGTTTTTTTGTTTTCTTGCTTTATCTCCCCAAATTCCCCTGGTACATAGTTGCATATCTTAGTTGCAGGTCCTCTTACTTGTGGCATGTGGGATGCCACCTCAACGTGGCCTGATGAGCGGTGCCACGTCCACACCCAGGATCCGAACAGGTGAAACCCTGGGCCACCGCAGTGGAGCACGTGAACTTAACCATTCGGCCACAAGGCCGGCCCCGTCTTCCAAGGTTTAAATAGGCACTGAGAATTTCTTTCATTTGCTTTTTTATAATATGGACATTTAAAATATTTTCATAAAGCAGTGCACACCTAAAGCATCAAAATTCAATAGGAAATGGATCAATTGTCTGGTGGAGTTATTGATGGTCATCTATCAGATAATAATTCACTATCCAGCTTAAATAATTTCTCCACACTTTTTAGGAGGACTGGGGGATGGGGACATCCAATATGGCATTTGAGCGCTGTCCCATTTATTTTGGCCACAGAAGCATTGTGTTTAGAACAAGCATTCTTTGTTGAAGTTGCTTGAGCTCTTCACGCTGGGACATGACACATGCCAGCTCGTGCTAGCCAAGTTTGTTTGGCGAATTCTCAGTGTGGAATTATTACTTGTATTGTCCTGCTCTGATTCACATTTAGCCTGTATAATCTTCAATCACTGTTCTTCCTTCCAAATATTTCTCTGTATTTGTTTTGCCTCAAAAAAGATTATTCATTACTCTTTTGATTTTTTTCTCTGCATATGTTTAATAAAAGCCCATATATTTTTACTCTAACTTCAAACTTGCAAAACTTCTGATGCTCCTTGAAACTCACGAGCAATTTCCATTTCCAGAAATAGCAAGGCATCCTTCTGAGATGTTGTTAAAGCCTGTTTTAATATAGCACGTGTTTATTTAAACTCAGCGCCAAATAGTTCCTTGGTGGTGGTTTCTGCTTAGAGCCAAAGTTTGAATAGGCAATGGAGATTAATTCTAAGAGAGAAAGAGGTTGTTCTGTGACAAGTCTAAAGCCCTCTAGGGAAGAAAGTGCTAGCAGTTGTACCCGTCACCTTTCACGAGAAAGGATCTTGTCTTCATTTCTCATCATTGGACCATTAGGCTTGTCAAATTCTAATACATTGTTAAGGTTCCATAGGAACTCGGATATTAACGCACCATTTCTCCTTGCTGGAATGGAAGAAATGTACATAGTCATATCTCTTAATACGTGAGATGTCAGACAACCTAGCCAGGAAAAAGCTCAACCCACACACGAAGACCACAATGCAAGTGTATTTTTCTATTATCGCATCGTGTGCAAGTAACTCACTATTCACTTTGACGATAGAGAAAATAATCTCTTAAAATTGCAGAAAGAAATGAAACATGAAGACAGTATAAATAGTTTTTTGAATGTACATAACACAATTGCTTAAAAAAACACGAAGAGAAGGGATTTTATATTTATTAGCCACTGGAGGCTTAAATGTATTATGACCTAAAAATTAAAAAATTGTTCCAAAATTGATCATTGAAACAGAGGAAGAAAGATGTCTTCTTTTTTCTTTTTTTTTCCCCTTTAGAAAGATATGGAATTGGTTGTATACTTTTATTTAAATATCTTCTCAGAGCCTCAGCCTCCTGACAGTCATCTTGGCAAAGCCACTTGACTTCAGCAACTGTGAGTCCTGTCTTTCTGTCTCCGCTGATTTGCATGCTCTCTCTGGCGTCCCCAGCAACAGGTGTCTCATTAGCACCTGAGCGATGCCAGCTTCTGCGAAAGGCTGTGAACTGATTAAACACATGCTCCATTTTTATCTCTTTATGAGTCATTACTTAAAGGTTTTATCACCAGATTGCTACACTTAATTATGTGGAGCCATAATTAAATACGAACGTTCTTAGGCCTGCTTTTTTAAATTTTAGTTTAAACTTCACTGATATGTTTTGCTGTTTGCTAATTTAAAGCTATCTTTAAAAGAGCTGTAGGAGGTGTTTTTTTGAAGGGGTCATAGTGGGGCAGAGTTTTTCTTTTTTCATACACTAGTTATTGTTTTGGTTTTATTTTTCAATCTGAAAAAAAACCCTACCTTGCATTTAAAGACCTAGAGAGAATCACCAGAAATAGAGGTAATTAAATTAGTGTAAGTTTGTTTTTATAGGATGCAAAAAAGTAGGGTATTGCTTGCCTTATAAATTACAATTTAACTACGATACTAGGAAACCTCAGGCAAAACCAGGTGACTAACTGAATTCTCCATTTTCCTTGTGTTCTGAAGACGTCTGTTAATTGGATAAGGACAACATAGAACAAAATTACTCATCTTATTAAGAAGATTATAAACAGCAAGACTTTCTTTTCCCCATATTGATTTTCTCTGATCTCCTCCACACTGTCCTATATGTATAACCTAGGGCTCAGCTAGAGGCCCTCTCCGCATCCGCCATTTACAAACCCATTGGAGAGGGAACCAGAAGGTGTGGTTTTATTGTCATGCTTGTCTGTGGTGTCTCTGGGACACTCCTATAAGGTCATGAATCTTTCGGTGTTCTCCAAATTCTTAAAGACTGATCACCATAAACAATTTTATTACTGAAGACCATGAATGAGCCTTAAACCCTTCATGGTATAACCCCCACCCCCCATTCCCTACTTAGGACCAATGAGGAAAAATAGTCATCCCACTTCCCCCTGTGTTCTAGAAATGAACATGCCAGATTGTGTAAGCTATACAAGTTGTGTAAATTTCCTTACCAGAGATTTAGGGCATTCACACAGGGAAATTATGAAAAAGGAGAGCATGGCTTTTCCTTTTGAAATGTCACATGAGAAGACATGTTAAATCTGAGGGCACTATGAGAAAGACATTTTAGAAGCTCTCTTGCCCTCTGATTAGAATGCTCATCGCTCAAGCCCGCTGCTCTTCAAGACTCACAGCCTGAAACTCAATTCTCCTTTGTGAGGAAACTCCTTCCCCTACCTGAGGAAGCGACTTCACTCTGGTTTTCTCTACGGTTTCCCAGTCTTGAGAAGTGCCCTGGGCATCAGCCAGATGGAGTTAATATTTTCTCTGCCTTATCCTACAGGAACTAGAGAGCATTAGGTGAGGTGATGGTGGAAGAAAGCCTGTGGTCCCATTAACAAGGAGCCAGGTTGACTCTGGTGCAAGTTTTTATTTTCAATTCCTAAAAGTAGGAATTGCCGCTGTGCTGGTTCTTTTACTAGTTAACCAACTGTGACAAATTGGATTCCTTGTGTTGCAAATGTGGAAGAAAAAACAAAACAAAATGAAACCAAACACAAAGGCTCTCAACCTGAACTGGATTCAGCAAAGAGGAAATTGATTAGTCTTCACTCACGAAAAGTCCAGAAGTTCTTGCTTCAGCCATCGATTGACGTACTTAAGGAATGATGTACCTGCAGTCTTTCCCTCCATTTCTCAGCCCACTTTCAACTGGTTCCCCCCAGGACATGTGAACTGAAAGTGGGGAGGAGGTGCCAAAGAAAAATTGTACCTGATGGAGTTAAACAGGCAAGGAAGACTATTCAAGACTGTTGCCGTGAAGGAGAGAGAATGAACTCAACCACACTCAAACAAAAGGCAGGAGGGTTTTTAAGTGCTGGAGTGAGCTACTGAAAAAGTACTGGAGGACTTTTGATGGGGATATTGGTCAATGTGTTTAGACCATCTGTATTTGCTAATTGGCTCATAGAAGTTAGGGTCCTACCCTCCCAGAGATACTTGAAGACAGGCTCTATCTTTCTTGATGACTGAAATGATTACATTTCAAAAAGATGGTCCCCAAGTCCTTGAGAGAAACATCCCTGGGTTGTAAATCTGGCAGGAGATAGGCAAAAGATTCACATCTTAAAGGGGTGGAGAAAGAATTTATAATAGAAAGTTTCCTAAAATAAATGTTCTACAAAAAGGGAGATCGGGGGCCTATGGACAGGGGGAAATCTGGCTGAAGTTAGTCAAGCTGAGGAGAACATTTTGGTCAGGGTGACTCCTCAAATGAGAATCAGAGGCTTGGGAAGGACTTGTGTTGAAGACATAAATGATCAATAGCTCACCACTAATTGCACCTTCTATAGTCTAAACTCATCTTGAGGAAACAATAGTTGCCCAAACTGCAAGGTTTTGGCCATGTCATTAGAAATAATGGCTTTCCAGGGGTTGTTGGTTGCCTTTGGTTCTTTTCTAATTGACTGTTCAGCTAACAGCATCACACTCCAGATCTTCTCTACATTTTCTCTATAATACCCAGGTAAAGGAAACGTCATGTTAGAAAACAAACAAAACTAATGATCAATTTGATTGGGTACCATCTTTAGTTTAAGCAAGTCCAAATATTTTGAAAAGGATCTTTGGCCTTCTCTCTGTTGTGACTGCGTTGTTTAGTGCTCCTGATGCATAGTCATCACTGTCCATTAAATCATTTGGCTTCATTTTTTTTGGTGCCAATTTTGGACACAAAGATCAAGACTCCCAAGTTGTGGCAATAAAAATTCCACCACCTGGGGCCAACTTCTCAGACAGTACATAAATCTGCACTAGTTGAAGTCCCCTCTCCCTGAGGCATTACCTTTGCTCTCTTTGGGAAGCCCGCTTTCTCTAGACTGAGTCACTTCTCTGTCAAATTGAGCAGAAGTCTCAATTCTCAACTTAGAAGGATGCTGCAGCCTCATTCCTTAAAGGAGAAGCCGAAGTGAAGGAACTTAATCTTTAAACACAAAAAGTTGGCTGTCCTTCCAACTAGGGAATGGAGGAGAGACAAGCTATTTTTTTTTTTTTTAATTTCCTTAAGGTTCCTATAACAATGAGAACAGGACAGAGTTAGTACTTCAATGAATTATCCTGCTACATCGTTTTTAATGCCTTCTCTCTCTTTTACCCAGGAAATGGCTCTGGCCCCAATTAAATTATTTTGATTTATATTTTCTCTCTGAAAGAAGTGGGTGGGATAGGATGTGGTAGAGAGGAATTTATCCCACCATTTATTGGAATGTGATTACACGGTTTATTTTGCATTTAAGTAGGACCATTTCGTCCTGCTTGATTTGCACTTTAGAGCTCTTTCTTATGAATTTCATTTTTGTCATGTAGACTAAGTGCCTTGGCAAAAGAATAAAGACAGAGGTTAATCTGATGGAGTTCTAACACTTATCTAATTCTTGCTGAATATATTTGTTTTTAGGCCTCAGAGAGAAGAGTAAGATAGGATTTAGAAAAACATGCTACTTGGAGAAAAAAGATGGTGAGAACAAGTAGGGATTAATTAAAGAACGAAGAGAAAAATCTGGGAAAGAAAATCCTATTACTGATAAGAAAGTGTTCCATACATTTTGGGGAAAAGGTAGAGAAATGATTCAAAAGTGGGTTAGTGGTGAGAAAGTTGGACTAATGCCCAAAAGGCAGGTGCAAATAGTGAATTTTAAAAAAGATTATTTTGTGTGTTTGGAAAAAGAGAATTCATAAGGTTGTGAATAAAATGGGCTAGAGTATGCCCTTTTTAGGTATGTTTGTAGCCCCTCAGCTACACTTGCATAATGAATATATAATAATATAATAATTCAACTGCTCACCATTTTTCCTGAACCAAGCCCAATAAATGCTTGTGGAATGGAAAATATTTTTTTGATTCATCTCTGATTTTTAATCTTTTTTAATGGATTTTAATAATGTCAAATCTCATCTTTTAAGAGTACCGTTATTATGCTTTAATTTGTAGCAGAAATAGCAGATTTTGGGGTCTCTGAAAATACAGGAAAGGTGCTTTTTATAGCATGTAATGTCTTTAAAGAGCATTTATTATTCATGGCATCCTTGAGATAAATGCCTAGGATATCCAACTGCCTGTTGTTGGCTGCAAACAATCTTCCTCTTCCTGCCCACATCTGGGGGTCTTTTCAAGGAAATTCTTTGAAGAAGCTGTATGGAAAGTCAAAATGCCATGTTTATCCATTAGGGAGACATTCTGTGGAATTCACGTTGCCTATGCTGAATGCAAATATGAACCGCATGAAGCCTTCAAGAACATTTCAGGATCTTAGAGGATAGTTGATTCGGCCCTAATAATGCAGGGAGACTCGTGGGAGCCAATTCCTGTTTAATGTGAAAATTTTTTCTAATTCTCAACACTTCTAGTTTAAATGTTTAATGCAACATTTTTATTGTGCTTGCTTTGTGGGGATATTTTTTCCCAGAGATTATTCTATATTTTGTGGGCTGCTATTGTATATATGTTTCTACATAAAACATTTTCCAAATGAGTGTTTAATTGCCGATATTTTAGTTTAAAAGCTACGGGAAATAATCTAACATCTGTATTTTCCAAATGGTTAGCGGAAAGTGTCAAGTATACGATATTGATATAGAATTCATGTTTTTACCTAGTGCAAAAACAGCACTACAGGGGCCAGCCCGGTGGTGCAGTGGTTAAGTTCACATGTTCCTCTTCGGTGGCCCGGGGTTCGCCAGATCAGATCCCGGGTGCGGACATGGCACCACTTGGCAAGCCATGCTGTGGCAAGTGTCCCACATATAAAGTGGAGGAAGATGGGCACGGATGTTAGCTCAGGGCCAGTCTTCCTCAGCAAAAAAGAGGAGGGTTGGCGGCAGATGTTAGCTCAGGGCTAATCTTCCTCAAAAAAACCCCGAAAAACAAAAAACAGCACTACAACTTTTCGAACCTTGAAGAATTTAAAGGATGTCTTGAGCATCTATCATGTCAGTACAATTCTACAAAGACTTGTCTACCGTTTGTCATTTTTTTCAGATACTATTAGAGGAAACAAAGATAAATAATGCCAGAATATTTTTCCTTGAGAGGATTACAGTTTGGGATAGAGATGGTGTGTGGGTTTTTTTCCCTAAGCTAAGCAATTATGCAACACCAGCTGAGTGTCCTACAATTTAACTCAATTCTGACGCTATCTACCTGGAGATAGCGTCAGATCCCACAGGTTAAGGGCTCAGTCCCATGAGACTGCCCCCTACTTCAGATGCCAATTACAAGTAGTAGGTACCTAGGTTACCCACAACTTCTGTTCAACTTGGCTACAAAGTGGAAGTTCCCACGACTTCTTCTCTCTTGGATTCCCTTATTTGCCAGAACAGCTCACAAAACGCATAGAAACACTTACTTATGTTTATTAGTTTATTTAAGGAGCAATAAGGGATACAGATAAAGTCAGATGAAGAGATGCATAGGGTGAGGTCTGAGAGGGTCCTGATGAGAGGAACTTCAGTCCCCAGGGGGTGGAGGTGCATCACTCTCTGGTATGTGGATGTGGGACCTGCAAGCTCCCCAAACCCCATACTATTGGGATTTTTATGGAGGCTTCCTCACGTAGGCATGATCAATTGTCAACTCCATTTTCAGCCCATTTCCCCTCTCTGGAGAGTAGAGGGTGGGTAATTCCAAGCTTCTAATCATGGCTTGGTCTTTCTGGTGGCCAGTTATCATCCAGAAGCCACCCAGGAGCCCACACAGAGTCACTTCATTAGAACAAAAGACATTCCTATCACCTAGGAAATTCCAAGGGATTTAGGAGCCCTATGCCAGAAGGCGAGGTCAAAGACAGACTATTAGCACAGAAGATGCTCCTAGCACTCTTATTACTTAGGAGATTACAAGAGTTTTAGGAGCTCTGTGTCAGGAACAGGGGTCAGAGACTAAATATCAGAATGAAAGATTCTCCTAGCACCCCTATTTACATGGGTTTCAGGAGCCGTGTGCCAGGAACTGGGGGCAGAAACCAATATATAAATTTTCTATTATTGCACAGATGGGCAAGCAGAAAAGAAAGCACAGTACAGGTTAATAACTAAGTAACTGTTATTGGACTGATTCTTCTGCAGATTATTCCAAATTCTGATAAACATTAAAAAACAAAATTGAAAACTCAGAGGCTCCAGAGAGCAGACGGATGAAGGAAGAAGACAGAAGGTAGAGGAAGGGAATGGCTCTGGTAGATGTCACGTTTTCTTGGTTTCTACCTTGAGGGCAGACCCCAGTCTGCCCTATGGGGCAGCTAAATTTCCTATAGAAAACCCGTTATGTTTTGGGCTTGAAAAACCAAAGAGAGAGGTCAGGACAACCAAAGCCCCTGAAAATTAAGGACAGAATTGCCTGAGAGGAGACAGCCAGAGGGAAGGGGGCCCACAAGCTTGAATCCAATTAGCCCAGCTACGGATAAATGAACCTAAGTGAGGTTTTCTGTTGTTGTTGTTGCTTTTAAGAGCAATGCAGATATATTCCACTTATTATGTAAGCCTGAACTCCAGCGTCTGGAACAGTGGTTTCCACATAGTACAGCTTGTAATAATAGTAGGTAATGTTTATTGAATACCTACAATGTCAGTACAGTTGAAGATAGATCAAAAGAAATTTTCCATCTGGCAAAAGGAGAATAAAAAGATAAAAAACAAAAAGAAATGATAAAATGTAAGCTCTGCAACAGAGCGCTATGTGAACATAGACGTTAATGCAATTCCTTTTGCTGGAGGGTCAACAAAGAGTGACTTTTGAAATGGACCTTGAAGGAGGAGTGGAAATAGACTAGACAACATTTCCCTGGCAAAGTGAGAAGCAAAACAAGGACTAGAAACATTGATGGGGAAAAATAAGTAGAACTCAGGGGCTCAAATTCAAGGATAAGCTTACGACAGGAGGGAGGAGAGATGCTCTGCTGTCTATGTGATAAGGAACTGGAAGACCATAGGACACTCTAGTGAAACACAAGTCTCTGAAAGAGAACTGACAAGTGAAGAAGCAGATTATGAGGGAAATACTGAATCTATGGTTCTGTGTATCTTTCAGATGCTCTTTTCTACATTTCTTTTGTTAAACATGCAATCAGTACTTACTAAGTTATTTTTCCCTCTCTATTACCAACCATATCTAAATTATTATGCCAACTTTTGCTGGTTTATACTTCCTACATATCTCTAAATTTCATCTATGGTTTTGTTGTTGTTGTTTGTTGTTGTCTCCATTGCCCTAGCCCTAGTCCAACGTACTTAATACAGCTCATGGGGCTTTCTGCCGTAATCTCCTTGCATCCATTCTTATTCTACTCCAGTCTATTCTTTACATAGGAGATGGAGTTGCCTTTTAAATTGTGTCTAGGCTCATGTCACTCTTCTATTTTAAACTCTGAGAGGGCTTGGCTTTATTTATAGGATAGTGAAAAGTGTGAAAATAACAAACATGGCCATCAATAGATGATGATAAAGACTATTTTATACTTTCACTATAGAATTCTGTGGAGTTGGTTTTAACGATTAAACATCTGCCTGCATCGTGAATATATCATAAAAATAATAGAGTGAAAAAAATGTTGCTGAAGTATATATATAATATAATGTCATTGATGTAAACCTAAAAAACACAAAATCAGGGGCTGGCCCGGTGGCACAGTGGTTAAGTGTGGTGCACTCCTCTTTGGTGGCCTGAGTTTGTGGGTTCAGATCCTGGGGGTGGATCTACACTACTCATAAAGCCATGCTGTGGCAGTAACCCACATACAAAATAGAGGAAGACTGACACAGATGTCAACTCAGGGCTGGTCTTCCTCAAGCAAAAAGAAGATTGGCAACAGATGTTAGCTCAGGGCTAATTTCCCTCATGCAAAAAAAAGACAAAACAAAACTAAGGGGTCTCATTAAAATAACAAATTCCTATCACATCATTTAAAAAATAAAGAAAATCATGACTATGTAAATTGTTTACAAGTATGTTTATTTACTGAAATGTTTCAAAACAAGGTTAAGAAAATAGCACATCTTTTTCAGAACACTTTTTTTCTTTAAAAGTTCTTTTTTTTCCAGAAAGCTTGTCCCTGTGCTGACATCTGTTGCCAATCTTCCCCTTTTTAATTTTTTTCTCTCCAAAGCTCCCCAGTACGTAGTTGTATATCCTAGTTGTAAGTTCTTCTGCTTCTTCTGTGTGGGCCTCAGCTTGATGAGAGATGTGAGGTCCTCATCCAGGATCCGAACCCATGAACTCCAGGCTGTCAAAGTGGAGTGTGCAAACTTATCTACTCAGCCATGACGCAGGCGCCTAAATGTTTCTACGTTGCTTAGAAAAATAAAGTAAATGTGGCATGATATTAACATTCATCAAATACGGGCAGGGGAGATATAGATGTTTTACTTTTTCTGCTTTTCTTTGAAACATTTGACAATTAAAAATAAAACAAAAAATAGGTAAAACTTTGACACGTTATTTTCTCCTACTGTGTCTACAAAAGTTATCAGTCTTACACTATGAAATACAGAGGGAAGGTATGGGGAATGCCTGTCGGGAATATAAAAGATAGTACAAATACATTGGAGGGCACTTCGTCAATGTCATAAAATTCATTTCTAGGTATTCTAAATATATACTGCTTCTTTCAGTAGTTCTCTAAAGTTCTGAGAACTTTATACTCAAAAATTACTGAGCACCCCAGAACCATTTTGTTTACGTGAGGTATACAGATTGATATTTACCATTTTAGAAATTAAAACAGAAATTTTGAAAATACAGGAATACACAAATACACATTCTATTAGCCACCAGAATAATGATGTTACCACATGTCAAAAGCCTCTGGAAAACTCCATTATACACTCCTAAGAGCATAAAAGTGAAAAAAATGAATAATGTCTTAGCATGATGATGAAAAGATTTTGATCTTCTGGACTCTCTGCAAAGATCTCAGGGTTCCCAGATGTCCATACAGCAAACTTTGATATTCAATGATCTACAGCAAAGCTTGCATCTGTGCATCAGGCTATATGTATGGAGATATTATTGGAACATTTTTTGCAGAAGGAGAAATTTTGGAAAAAAACCTAAAATGTTCATCCATATGGGACTGGATAAATAAATTTTGATATATTCCAAATTATAATTGAAGGCAGCACTTAAAACACATGCATCGTGGCTCTACATATCAGTATAAAGAATTTAGAAGTTTCAAGACTACGGTGATTTAATGATTACAGGTGGGTGTTGTTATAGACTGAAGGCTTGTGTCCCCCCAAAATTCATATGTTGAGATCCTAACCCCCAATGGTGATCATATTAGGAGGTGGGGCCTTTGGGAGGTGATTAGTTCATAAGGGTGGAGCCCTCATGGATGGGATTAGTACTCTTGCAAAAGAGAACCCAGAGAGTTCTCTTGTCCCTTTAGTCTTTTCTGTGAGGACACGGAAAGAAGACCATCTATGAACCAAGAAACAGGACCTCAGGTCCTCATCAGACATGGAATATGCCAGTGCCTTGATTTTGGACTTCCCAGAGTCCAGAACAATGAGAAATAAATTTCTGTGTTTTATAAGCCACTCAGCCCTTGGTATTCTATTACATAAGCCCGAATGGACTAAGACAAGTATCTATATGTTGCCTTTTACATAAGATGTAAAAATGAGACCACACGATACTATACATAGCGTGCATATAGTGTGGTTTTTGGATGTATGTATGCACATATATATAAATATAAATGTATATGAAAGGATACATACCAGATTGAGTTTGTGTTTACCAAGTTGGGAGAGAAGAAACAATTTGAGAAGGCAAAATAAGCAAAAGCTAATTTAAATTCATACATAAAAATATTTTATCTTAAAAATTTCAAAAAGGGGAGAAAAATCTGTGAACTTGCCAATAAGAGCTGCATATTTATTTCTAGTTAAAAGTTTGAGAAACAACCTTATGATGTTGGAGAATTCTGGGGTGTCAGTAAGTAAATCTTGCTGAATGTATTTATAATGTCGGGACATCATTTTTCAATAGATACATCATTATTGTGAAAAATTAATCCAAAGTGTCTTCCAAAATGCATTTCAAAGTTTAGTTGCCATATAATAAACTTGTAACTCCTCATTTTTCTTTTTAAAGAAATCCATAAGTGATTTGTGATGCTTTTAGTGGGGATGAACGCAACAGATCAAATTTACCATGTTACGGAGTTGGTATTAAGAACATTTATCTTAAAAGTAACCTTTTGTCTGTTTACTCAATGAACTGCTAATCTGAGAAAAATCTGATTAGTTCCATCCAGAGTTAGACCCAATTCAATGGAAACAATGTTTGCTTCTAAATGAGTGGGAAGAACTCCTTCTCTTTCCACACTTACCTTCTTTCAATCATTCTTTATAAGTTCAGGGGCAAATTTAATCACTTTAATGCAACTGATCTTAACATTAATGGCAAGAATAGACAGAGCATCTATTGTGGAATAGGTCATATCCCCTTATAAAATATTTATTTCACTGCTCATCAGTGCCTCTTATCTGTCATATTTTTGGGCAAAAATGTATAATAGTGAAATCATTGCAATCCCGCAACAAAACATGCAGATAAGGGGGAATTAAGCATACATAGAATTAGCTTAAAATATGCAATATGAGACTGGAGACAAATCAAACAGATATGAAAGACCTTCTAAAGACTAGTCATGTTTTCTTATGAAAAAAAAAAAAAAACAGCCAAAACCTCACTTCTACATGAAAACCAATCTTTCTATTTGTCAGGAACATGGAGGAGAGTCTCAAGAATCTTTTAGATACTCGTTGTGGAAACTCAGTCCATCTTTGACAGACTAATTGTTGGTTCACTGAGGAAAAATCCTTTAGAAAATCTCTCTTTTGGTGATGTCATCTATGCTGGTGTTAGAAGGAACTTCTGAAAAATGCTTTGCACTTAAAAGTTACTCTCTCTCTGATGGAAACATCGATTTGTCCCCCTAGTGCCCATTAAAGAACTGTAAAATAAATACATAGTAAAAGACCGTTAAGGCATGGCTATGTTTTTCCTGTCTATGCAGCTAGCCAGTTGCAGAACCTTGGTTGATTTATTTATATTCTCTACTTTGTGCATCATTAGACATCAGGGTACCAGTGGCCTATCGGTGCAACCGGAAATGTTTTGCTTGGGTTGTTTGCATTCTGTCTTGGAATATTTGCTTTCTGAACGATTATAAAACAAAAGACAAGTTAGCCTGCAGGGCATAGTCAGAGTTCGTGAGTTAAACAAGCTACCTATGTGGTTCCTGTGACTTTTTTGTGTTTAATGTAAAGAAAATCTACCTTTCCTTCAGTAAAAGGGTGGCTATACCTCAGTGATCAATGGGAGTAAATATATTTTCACTTTGTGGTCAGATCTCATGTGGAATTTCATGGGGGGCTCTCATTTTAAGAGTCAGTCATCACATTGAAAGTATCTAGAAAGAGAGCAACCAGGAAGGTGAAGGGTCCAGAATTGGATCTATTTGGATCTCTTGAAGGATCTTGGCAAAGTTATTGTGGGGGAAGGGAAGACTAAGACTAGACAGGTTTGCTGGCTTCCATTTAACTGAGAAATGATCATGTATGTGAAAAGATGCCATCTGTGCTGTTCCAGATAGTAGAGCCAGCACCAATGGACGAGCATCACAGAGAAGGAATTTTTACCTCAGTGTAACAAAGAACTTCTTTGCAATCTAAAGATGTAATTGTTGATGAGAATATGAACTCACTGCTCCTCATTTTTATTTATGAGGGTAGCAAAAGATCTTTGAGAAATGCATTTGGCACTTTCAGGCATTCAAAGATTGAATATTATACTTTCATCTTTTTGAGCTTTGACATCTGATTTCTCCTAGTTGTGTTAGAATCCAAGTCAGGAATTGTGAAGTAGGCTTTGATGCAATCTCCACAACAGTTTCCTTAGAGAAAGAGTTGGTGTGAATTGATGAGTAAAGAAATATACAGCCTTTCTCAGAGATCCAGTGGAAACATTGACATCATGCTGAGCTAAATTGCATTCTTAACCTAAATATGATAAAGTGGCTATTACTGGCTGCCAAATTAGTGTTTAGAAGTGATACAGGGTGACACTGGTTTCAGTCAATTTCAGGACCTTGGTTGCGTTATGTAAACACACAGGAGTGAAAACAAGACAAGGATCCTAAAAGAGACTTTTGCAAAAAGTGATGCTTTATTATGACCTGAATATGTGTTTTAGAAATAGAATCCCCATTATACTTCTCTGGTACTTCTTTCAAAGTACATATTACCAGCCACTTTTTTTTTTTTTCTGAAGAAGATTCACCATGAACTAACATCTGTGCCAATCTTCCCCTATTTTGTATGTGGGTCACCACCTCAGCATGGCCGATGAGCGGTGTGAGTCCATGCCTGGAATCTGAACCCACAAATCCAGGCCTCCAAAGCAGAAGACTCTGAACATAACCATTATGTCACAGGGCCAGCCCCCACCAGCCACTTTTTTTTCATTAGTTTATATAGTTTATAATTTATTGAACAAGTATTTGCATGCAAGTGCTAAATGTTGTTGGCACAGGAGATAACATGTTTGAAAATATCTTTTCATTCATAAAGATTCTATTATAAGTGTGTGTTGGGGGTGGGTAACAAGCAATAAATAAGTTAAAAAAATAAATAGGTAATTTCTGAGGGTAAGAAGAAGTATGAATAAAAGGCTATAAAAATAATAAAGAAAGTTATGTGATAGATTGTTTTTGCTGATGTTAGTCAGGATTCTCCAAAAAAAATAAAGTCAATGGGATTTCTCTCTTTCTCTCTCTATATATGTATATATATTAGATTTATTTTAAGGGATTGGCTTCTGCAATTACAGAGGCTGGCAAAATCTACAGGGTGTGCAAGTAGACTAGAGACCCAGAGAAGAGTTGATGTGGAGGTTCACGTCCAAAGCCCGTCTAGCTGGTCACCCAGGGAAGATCTGATATTGCATGTCAGGTCTGAAGGCTGTCTACTACAGAATTACTTCCTGCTCGGGGGAGGTCAGTCTTTTGTTCTATCCAGGCCTTTAATTGATTAGACGAGGCCCATCACATTATGGAAGGCAATTTACTTTATGCAACGTTCACCAATTTAAATGTTAATCTCATGCACAAACAACCTCATAGAAACATCCAGAATAATGTTTGACTAAATATGTGGGTACTGTGGCCTAGCCAAATTGATACACAAAATTAAGCATCATAGAAGGTGACATTTAAGTTAAAATGTGAATACAAAAGATACAAGGGCAAAGAATTTCGGGAAGCTGGAATAGCAAGTGCAAAAAGTATTTGTGTTTGAAAAACAAAAAGAAAGCCAACATGACTGGAGTGTAGTGAGAAAGCTGGAAAGTGATTGAGAAAATCACTGATATCAGTGATAGGAGAATTAGGCATGGGCAAATATGTAAGGTGATGGTTTAAATCTTGGCCATTAGAATCACTTGGGAAGCCTTAAAAACAAACCCTCTAGAGGAGTAAGCAAAGCATCAGTAGTTTCCTCATGTAATTCACTGGGCAGCCAAGGTTGAAAAGCACTGATGTGGACCATATGCTGAGATTTTATTCCAATGAAAGAAGGTGTTACTGGTACGTTCTAAGAAGGGAAGGTGCATGATACGTTCCAGATTAAAAAAAAAATCATGGTGGAGAATTCTGGTTCCAGTAATGGCAGGACCCTCCTTCTGATAATAATCATAAAGCTGAATAAAATACTGAAAAAAACAAATAAATTAAAGGCACTAAGAGCAAACCAAAGCAATCAGAAAATGGAGGTGACTCGACTCTGGAAAAAGGAAAGTGCATTGATGATTATATACGATGTTCCAGATTAAAAAAAAAATTCAGAGGCCAGCCCAATGGCGTGGTGGTAATTTTGCACGCTCTGCTTTGGCAACCCAGGGTTCACAGGTTTGGATCCTCAGTGCGGACCTACACGCTACTCCTCAAGCCATGCTATGGTGGTGTCCCACACACAAAGTAGAGAAAGATTGTATGTATGCAAAAAGAGGCATGTACACATATATATTATAACTTTTCCCCTAAGGGCACTTCCCGGTGTGTGAGGTTGACTAGGGAGGAAGCTGCAGTTTCATTGGCTGGAGGTAAAGAGAATGAAGTTTTGGGCTGCTAGAAGGGCTGGAAATTGAGGGAAAGGTAATCCTGGATAAGAGCTACAGACAAGGAGCCTCGGAATCTGCTCGTATACCTTAGTTAGACAGTCGCCTGAGTCCTAAACTGCATATGTGTAGAGGAGACTCCAATAAGCTTTGCAATAAGCAAGGCTCAAGAAGCTGAGCAGAGACTTCAGTGCTGCCCCCAGCACTGGGCACTGCAATTTAGGGTTTGAACCCAGCTTAAGTAGAGGACCTGGGTACACCTTTGAATTTCCTCTAAAAGCCTATAAGGGTCACAATTTAAGAGCACAGGGGAAGTCCTAGGACAAGACCCAGAACTATGAGATTTGCATTGTAACTATGGGCAAAACTAAAACACGTCTGCCATAACAAAGCACAAAACAAAATTCAAGGTAATCCACTAGTAATTTAACTTCTCACTAGAATGAAAGTAGATGCTCTTAAAAGGAAGATAAAATTGAGGGTTTCTATGGACATATCATCTGCGATGTCCAGTATAGAATAAAAATTACTAGGCCTGCAAAGAAATTGAAAATTTCTATTAGCAGTCTAAAAAACAGCAGGCAATGAAAACAGAAACCAAAATGGCCAAAAGTTGGAACTAGCAGAATGTGATTTTAAGGC
Source organism: Equus quagga (assembly GCF_021613505.1). Taxonomy (NCBI): domain Eukaryota; kingdom Metazoa; phylum Chordata; class Mammalia; order Perissodactyla; family Equidae; genus Equus; species Equus quagga. The sequence continues at coordinate 29,596,126 of NC_060286.1, read as the reverse complement.
AGATGATAGAAATATGACCAGGACTTAATGGAAAAAAATGATCATAGTAAGTGAACTAAGGGGGAATCTCAGAAGAAATGGAAACTAAGAAATAAAAAGAAAAAGTGAAAATTCTAATACTGAAAATTACGCTATCTGAATTGAAAATTTGACTTTATGAACTTAATAGAAAGTGAGCTGGAAGCCAGGTCAATAAAAAAATTCCCAATTTGAAGAGCAGAGAAGTTGATTGTAGCCTTAGTGATTTTTAGGGAAATATCAAGCAATCTAAATTACATCTATTTGGAATTCCTGAAGAAGAAGAGAGAGAGACTGGGATAAAAAAAACATTTATCGTGATAAAAGCTAATAGTTCCAAAATTTGTTAAAACATCAAAAAGATCAGGAAAAAAACTATAGCATTTTATTGCAGCACTTATAACTTGTATAACATATATGACTACAATAACTCAAGGGATGGAGAAAGTATTACACTGTTACAAAGTTCTTTTATTATCATGAAAGGATATAGGATTAATTCTACGACACTGTGATAAATTAAGAATGCTGGTCAAAAACTCAAGAGAACCACTAAAAGTGAGGCAAAATGTACAAATAAAAAGCCAGTAGAGGAATTAAAATGGAATCATAAAAGTATTTAGCTCCGAGGAAGCCGGAAGAAGAGGGAGGGGACAGCAAAGACGTATACAAGCCAAATAACAAAGTGTTCAAGCTAAATCCGACCATGCAAATAGTTACATTAAAGCCAAATCAAATACTCAAAGAGTATACAAATGAATTAGTTAAATACTCAATGATGGTCAGACTGGGAAAAAAGAAAAAGACCAAAGTATTTGTTGTCTATAACACACACTTTAAAAAGTCAAGTGACAGAGGAGTTAAAAGAATAGGAAAAGATATATCACTCAAAATGCAAGCACAAGAAAGCCATGGGGCTTTATTAATAACAGAGAGCTGACTGCAAGGTAAGTGCACTATTGGAAATAAAGAGAGACATTTCACAATGATAAAGGAATCAATCCAACAGCAAGGCATAACATTCATAAATATGTAGGACCTAATAACAGCGCTTTAATACTTTTTTTTTTTAAAAAAAGGGATAGAACTATAGAGAGTAACAAATTCACAATCATAGTCAGAAATTTTACCACCTTTCTCTTAGTAATTGGTATAAGAGCTAGACAAAAAGTCAATAAAGGCGTAGAGGATCTGATCAATGCTATCAACTACCTTGATCTAATAGACATTTATAGGACATTGCACCTCAAACTGCAAAAAACGCATTCTTTTCATGGGCACATGGAACATTCACTAAGACAGACCATATGGTGAGCCACTAAATGGTTTAAGAAATAAAAATATTTATGCTTATATTAGAAAAAAATAAGTGTTTACAATCAATTATCTATGTTTCTATCTTATAAGCTGGATATAAAAAAGGAAATTAAACCCAAAGTACATAGATAAAAGTAAATCATTAAAATAAGAATAGGAATAAATGATGTGGAAAAGGGAAAAATGATAGAGAAAATTAACTATACTAAAAGATAGGTCTTTGAAAAGATAACATTGCTAAACTTCTAAAAAGAGAGCTTAGGAAAATAAGAGATAAAGACATATTTACCCCTAGCAGAAATTTCAGGTGTGACTTCATTACAGATTACATAAATACTAAGGCTAAAATAAAGCATATCATGAACAAGTTTATGCCAACAAATTTGAAATCTTAGATGAGGTGGAAAAATTCCTTTAAAAGCCTTATTAAAGAAAATTTCAGGCACAGATCGTTTCTATCTGTGAATTCTATCAAGCATTTAAGAAAGAAACAATGCCAATCTCATGCAATTCTTTCAGAAAATAGGTGAAGAAACATTTCTTATTTTGTTTTATAGAACCAGCATAACCCAGATGCCAAACCCTAGCAAAAAAATTATAAGAAAGAAAATTACAGACCAACGTCTTTGAACATAGACCCAAGATATCCTTTAAAAATATTAGCAAATTAAACTCAAGAAGAACATATATGACCAAGTGGTTTAATCCAAGGTTATGAGGAATACAAGTTTAGTTTAACATTTGAAAAATATCAATTTAATTCACTGTATAAATAGAATACAGGAGAAAAAGATCATAAAATCTCAATTTATGCAGAGAAAGCATTTGACAAAATTTAATACCGTTCATGGGTTTAAAAAATAACCCAGCAAATAGAAAAGAAGGAAACCTCTTCAGTCTGTCAAAGGTCATCATCAAAACTCAGTTAACCTCACACTGGAGGGTGAAATATTGCCCATTTTCTTAGTGGGAATAGTAGGAATTGGGAATATTACAAGAATATCTGATCTTACTACATCTATTCAACACTTTACTTAAGGTCCTAGCCAGTGTAATAATGTGAGAAAATTAAATAGAAAGCAAGAAATCGGGAAAGAAAAGATAAAATTTATTACTCAGAGGTTAATGATTGTTTACACAGAAAACAGTAAGAATATTCATACCAAATAACTGCTAAAGCTCATATGAGAGAATTTATCAAGGTCACAGTATGCAAGGTTATTATACAAAAACTGTTTTTACCTCTGTACAGTAGGGGCAAAGAAATCATCACATCACATCAAATCAAATCAATCACGTCAAAAAGATCCTTAGGAATAAATTTAACAACAATATGGAAAACCTCTGCAAAGAAAATAAAACGTTACTGAAGGAAATTTAAAAAGAACTAAACAAGTGGAGACCTAAATAATCTTCATGGATTAGAAGATGTTCATTCTCACAAAATCAGCATATAGATTCACAAATTCAAACAGCTTTTTTTTTTCTAGTAGGCATCAAAATGCTAAATCTTGGGGGCCTGTCTGTGGCCTAGTGATTAAGTTCAGCATGCTCTGCTTCGGCAGCCTGGGTTTGGTTCCCAGGCGTGGACAAATAGCACTCCTTGGCAGTCCACGCTATGGCGGGGACCCATACGCAAAAGAGAAGATTGGCACAGCTGGTAGCTCAGAATGAATCTTCCTCAGCAAAAAAAAAAAGAAAGAAAGAAAGAAAGAAAGCTATATCTTAATTTTATATGAAAATGCAAAATTACAAAGTTACTATAATAGATAAAGCAATTCTGAAAACAAAGGTTAGAGTAGGTGGACTTACACTACCTGATTTCAAGACTAGCTTTAAGCTATTGTAATCAAGATGGTAATATTGGCATATAAATGAACAAATCACTGGGGCAGAATAGAGATGCAGAAATAGGCCTACTCCTTTTTGGTCAATTGATTTTCAACCAAGGTTCCAAGTCAATTCAATGGTGAAAGGAAATTCCTTTTTTCCAAGGCTGGATACCTGAGGGGCAGAAAAAAGATGATGGGAAAACGAAATATCTGTGTGGGAAAAAAATGATCTTTAACCCCTGTCTCACTTCATACCCATAAAAATAATATGATCCAGACCATAGTCTGAAACAGCCAATACTATAAACTTCTAGAAGGAAACATAAAAGATTACCTTCATGGCCTAGAGGTTGGCAACTTCTTGAACAATATACAAAAAAGCACTAACAGTAAAACAAAAGGAAAAAGAAGACAAATTGAAGTTCATCTAAATTAAAAATTTTTGCTCCTCAAAAGACAAGAGCACCGGGTACATCCTGGACGAAGCTACTGGGAAAAGTATAGATTTTGTCAATAAATATATCTGAACAAAAGACCTGAATAGAATATATAAAGATCTCCTATATGTTAATAAGAAAAAAAGACAAGCAATGCTGTAAAACTAGGCAAAAAAAATTGAATGGGCACTTCCAAAAAGAAAATACATAAATGGCCCATAAGTGCATGAAAAGATGTTCAACACCTTTAATCACTAAAGAATTGCAAATTAAAACCACAATGAGATATCACTCTACTTAGCCACTTATTTGGCCTTTAAAATGGCTAAAGGAAAACACGCCGGCACCGAATGTTTAGAGAGGATGTGGAGCTATTGGCTTCTTACGCGTTGTTGATGAGGTACAACCACTTTAGAAAACAGTTTGGCAATTTCTTCTAGAGTCAAATACACACTTTCCATATGATCTAGCATTTCCAGTCCTATATATTTACCCAATACAAAGAAAAATATACGTTTGCAGTTAGACTTGCATGTAGATTTTCATTGTACCTTTATTCAAAATAGCACAAAACTGGAAACAACCTAATGCTCATTAATGGGAAAATGAATATATAAATTCCTATTTGCTTACACAACGGAATTCTACTCGGCAATAAAAAGGAATCAATTTCCAATACATGTCAAAACATGAATGAATGTCACAAACATTACATGGAGGGAAAGAAATCTGTACATTGATTTAAGAGTACATACTGTATGGTTCCTTTTATATATGCTCAAGAACTAGCCAATGAATCTATAGTGAGACTCAGAACAGCAGTTGTCTAAACATCGGGCTGGAGATTGATAAGGTGGTGTCATGAAGGGTTTAATGAAAATATTTGATATCTTGATTCAGATGAGTGTATATGTTTATTGGAAGTCTTCAAATTACACACTTGAAATTAGTGTATTTCTACTCAATGTAAATTTGACGTACATTTTAACTATTTATGGGTAGATGTGAATGAAAGCTAGAAGAGTTAGGAGGCCATTTCAGTAGTTTAGAAAACAGATGAGAGTAGCTCAAAGTAGGATGTTAGGAATGGAGCTGAGGAGTAGTTAGGTCAAGGATGTAGTTTGAAGGTGAAGCTGGAAGGAATTGCTGATGCATTGGGGTACAAGGAGTGAAAGATAAAGAATATTCAAAGATGCCTCTGCGATTTTGGTAAGGGCAACTAAGTGGATGGTATTACTGTTTCTGGAGACTGTGAAGACTAAGAAAGAAACAGTGTTGGCCAGCGGGTGTGCACGGTCAACACGCGTGGTGTGCAGAGTTCTGTTTTGCCCATGTTAAGTTTGCAATACCTTTGGGATGTGCAAGTAGAGATATCGGGCAGGTGCTTGCATATATCAGTCTGGTCTTCAGTGAAGAGGTCAGTGCAAGTGTACGCATTTGGAATCATTAGCACAGAGATTGTATTTAGGGCCGTGGAACTATGTGATACAGAGTCATCAGGTATGTCTTGCATAGTTGCACAGGGATGTGTTTCATTTCCTCTGTACAACTGGATGGGAATTTTCTGAAGGTAGAAATAGTGTTTTCACTCTTCTTTAATCTTTACAGCAGAGTATCTTGCAAAGAAAAGGTACTCGCTAAATGGTTGTTCCGTGTATTGACAAGTGAATAAATAAATGAAAAGGTAAGGTTTTTTTTTTCTTGAATCAGGAAATGAAAAGACATACCAAAAGCAAAATAATTAACTGGTAAAACACTGAATGAAAAATGGATCTATCTAAGTATGCAAAATATTTGCCAATATTTTTAGATGATCTTTGAGAACACCGTGTCTACTAATTTTGTTATGACATATAAATGGTTATGAGATTTGTCATAAGATCATGGTTTCAGTTCTGGCTGTGCCATTTGAAAAGTGTGACTTTGGGCAAATTGCTTAATGACATAATTTTCTCCTCTTTAAAACTGGGATGCTAATCATGCATAATGTGGGATAGTTGGGCAGATCAAAGAAGATGAAGAGTATAAAGCACTTTGAAAGTGGTTATGAGAAATGCAAATGCTGGTCGTTATTGATACATTTTTCTGTTATTATTACCATGACATATCTAATGTCACGTTTCTACCAGACTATTTTCACAGCAATCTTAAATCATTAGCCTGAAAATGATCACGAGGGCTCCTTGCATTTTAATTTTATTTCCAGATGAAAAATCCAGAAAGCCTGCATCTAAATGAAAGAATTTAACATAACCTATGCGAATCTGATGAGGAGCTGTTTCCTGAAGGCAGTCCTTCTGTGAAAATCCACAAAGCATGTTAGGTAGGGGGTTATCTACATGTCAGACTGGCCTTGGTTTGCAGACAGAATGTCTCAAGAACAAATAGACTGCATTCTCCTTGGGGTGGGTCATAAAGGGATTTCACCTGGTTTTCTTCTTAGCTGAAGGTACAGTGGTAGCAGGCCCTATGTCAGGAGAATTCCGCCAACCCTCACGACCTGTTTCTGCCAAGGTGGAAGATGGATGGAGCCGGAAGGCGGCTGTGCCTCACTGTGGGGAGAAGCAGTCAGCAAGTGTGGTCTCAGCCAGAACTCTGGGCATGCATCCGCGATCCAGTATTGAGTCACTTCCCCCAGCCCAGGTGGTAGACAGCTCTGGGTTTGTACAGCTGGGTCAGATCACACAGGCATGGGAGTATCACAAGGATGGAGAGTATCATGGGATGTATCATGAACACAGATGCCAAAGCAGCTGCTGCAGGCTGGCGTGCCAAACCACATTGCACAACCGTGGCCTCCATGAAACACAGTTAGTGGTGACAGTCTCCCCTAGAGTCTGTACAAGGCTTTGTACTTCCCAAAGCTCTTTCGGCAACACTCAGCTGGGCCAAGTAGAAATGCATTAGATCTGGGTTAGTATACCTGAATTTGAACTCTTGCTCTGTGCTTATTTGCTTGGTCACCTAGGGCAATGTTCTTGTTCCCCTTGTCCTGTTCAGTCTCTCATTGTAAAATTGAAGGGTTTTACTACTTGCTTGTGAGAAATAATTTGACAATTATGTGATCCAAATTATAGAATGTCCTGCATGCAGTTTGGCACACAGGTATTCAGAATCAGTAAATCTGACTCTCCTTACTCTTGGTATGGTCTAAATCCATGTTTCCTAATAGAAACATAATATAAACCACACATATAATTTTAAATTTTCTCATAGACACATTTTAAAAAGTGAGAATAAACAGATAAAATTAATTTTAATAATATATATGTATTTTTGCATCTGTGTGAGGAAGATTGGCCCTGAGCTAACATCCATCACCAATCTTCCTGTTTTTGCTTGAGGAGGAATGTTCCTGAATTGTGAATGGAATTCTACCATTGTCTTTCCTGAGCTAACATCTGGGCCAATATTTCTCTATTTTGTATGTGGGATGCTGCCACAGCATGGCTTGATAAGTGGTGCATATGTCCACGGCTGGGATCTGAACTCGCACACCCTGGGCTACCGAAGTGGAGCGCATGAACCTAACCACTATGCCACCAGACTGGCCCCTAATATGATTTAACACATCAAATATACAATATTATCATTGTAATAAGTAATCAACATAAAATTACTAATGAAACATTTTTCATTTTTTGTTTATACTTTAATTAAAATTAATAAAATTAAAAATTCAGTTCCTCAGCCTGACTCATCACATGTTAAGTGCTCAGCAGTCACATGTGGCTCTGCTATGGGACAGAGAGGGTCTAGAGAATTATCAGTTGTGAGGGAGCAATGGATAGGTGCAGAAAGAATAAAGTTTGGCTAAGACTCACCAGTCACTAGGATAGAAAAAATGAGATGGATTTATCAAAAATGGTGTTGAATCTGATATCTGGAGTACAGGGTTATCATTGTGTAGAAATAGGGAAGTAAGAGTAATTGCAAGGGATGGATGGATTGGAGATTAAAAGTTCAATTGTGCACATGCTGAGTTCGAAATGTTATCAAGAGACCTCTGTGGAGGATGCCTAGAAAGTAGATGGACACATCCACAGGAAGCTGGGGCAGAGGGATTCATGTCTTCATGTCGGTACAGGTGGGCATGTCAAGAATATCTGGGAGATATCAGAATATCTCCCAGAAAGAAGGTTTAGAGAAAGGAAAATATAATAGGAATTGAGGAACTTTAGTTTGCCAGCATTTAGAACATGAAAGGAAAAGGAGCCAGCCCAAAAGAGACATAAGAAGAAGACGGAAAAGTAGGAGAAGAATCAGGTGAAAGCAATGTCTCAGAGGCTGAGCGTTAAGTGACTTTTGGAGAAGTCGTGAAATTGTATGTTGGTGCTCCTGGAGAGAGAGAGAGAGGGAGTGGAGAGAGAAACAGCTGACCGCTGGTTCCCGTTGCATCATGCTTTCCAGCTGTGTCTGCTGTTCCCATCCTCCCTGTTCTATTACATCCCAGCATCATCTCAGTCATCTTCTGTTCTGCTCCAACAGTCACATTCATCAAAAAGAAGAACAGCCCTGTCACTTTTCCTCCTGCTTGTCTTGCACATAATTTTGGTGATTTAGCTCTTTCGTTTGACTTCTTCATCCATTAAATTTATACTGATTCAGCTCCTACTTCCTAGCACTCAGCGTTGGGGGTACAGAAATGAACATGGTCATTCCATCTTCTCTAAGAGGCTGATGTTGCTTCACATGAGGCCACCTTAGCAAAACTGCCTGTCCTTACCAACTCCAAACCAGTGTTTGTCCAGGGAATTTTACTTTCCCTACTTGAGAGAGGATTCTATTTCTATTTGGGAAGTTGCCTGGGAGAGTGAGAGGTCCTCCTTGTTTCTCAGAAGCCTCTCAGCTTCAGCCTGGTGCTACACTCCAGCACCTTCAGGCTTACTGTCTTTGTATGTTGATACTGGCTTTTAAACCTAGTAATGATGTAGCCTTTCAATACATTATTTTAAAGTAAATATATTTTAAGTTAAAAATGTAAGTTAGTTTTAAAAAATCAAGTAAATAATAGTTTCAGAACGTCATGATAACACAAATCCTAATGTCTAAAGTTTGGAAAGTGTCGAGTTAGAGAAAAATAAAAGAGTATGTATCATCAATAGCAATGAGACTTTATGGTGTGGGCTCTAGATTCTCCATGTCCACGGACAGAGGATACTCCTAAAGGATTTCAGCCATATTCTTTCATAGTCTGAAAAAGCAGCATCCATGTCAAGAACTGTGAAGTATCTGGAAATTTACCCTACATATAAGTGAACATGTTAGCCTCCCACAGGTTTATGGTTGGTGTGGAAGACAGTTTATTACTCAACAGCCGCAGCAGTGGTCAGAGCATAAGTATTTTCATCAGGGGTTCCTCAAACCCCCTTTCCTGCTGGATGATGTGAAGAGAAACTAGATGATTTTTGCTCATGCAGTGGGTTGCATTTCAGGAAAGGAGCCTTATGCTTAGGGAACCTTAATCTTTTATAATAGGCAGAAGGCATGCTTCCCTATGTCCTTGAGTGACATTATCTTTATGATACTGGACTTAAGCATGCCTGCTCTTTGCTCGGAGGGAGACTGTCTGTCCTCACTAAACAAACTTTCATGAATAGATAGTGCAGAAGAAAGGGCAGTGAGTGCCTCACTTCACAACATATGAAGAAATGTGACAATTCCATGCAGAATTGTCTCCTAACAGTTGCCGTCTTATTATACGAGGAAAGAAATCACATGAAAAGCCTTTTTGATCACTGTGATACATGATATATTGCAAATTGTTAACACATTAGTTCACAAGCTGAAAGCCATTCAACAACTCTTTCTTTTGGGGGCAGGGACATTTATATTTACAGACCAGTCATTAATTAGATTTGAAATGAGTTCTGTCATTAAAATGAGTATAACTTGAGCAACCAGTGATATTAGAAGTGCATGTGTTCATGGCCATCCACGAACAGATGCAACTTATTTGAGATAAGATTTGCCTATTTTCTAACATTCACTTGGAAAAAACACAATCTTAAATCTGATGGATTTCCAGGTAAAATACTACCTATTTTAGGATTCTATTGTATGCTGTAATAATACTTATTATGTGCTGGCAGAGGTGGGAGTTTTGCAAATGTGCTAAAATCTTACAGTGTAAGGAAAGCTTAAGCCAAACACAGTAACAAAAGATCCTACTAATTATCTCTGGTAGTTTTTTTTTCTTTAAATGCATGTTTCATATGCCACATGTGTCTGTAAAAGCTGTTTCTCTTTGATTAATGGCAAAATCGCAGAAATTTTTTGTTGATAAACTTCAAAATGTTAAATATCTTTATTAGAAGCTGAAATCTTGTTTCATAATACAAAATTCATTAGTTTAAGTCTGCATTTCCAGCCAAAAGTTGCATGTATTTTTGAAAACAGAAATCATTGCTTAGACAAAATACAAAGTTGAAAATTTGGAAGAAATGTAATTAATATTACACATTCTACATGAGTTTACTTTCTCAAACATTCAACAAAATTTTAAGAAGCTAGTTTTGGGGAAAACTATTTGTCTATGAAAACCAAATATGAGTGATTTATTTAACAAAGACTGTGGCTTATTATGAATGGATATATATTCTTCTTCAAGATGGTTCTTTTCTAGTGTTACTTTAGAATGCACAACAATTCAACACTGGAGAGTGGATTAATCCTCTAATCTGAGAGCATGGACTTTAGCATATCTCATTTCATCAGAGATGATGCTCTTTTAAGACTTAAATTTTGTATTTTTCAATTTAAAAAATGATTTAACCTCTAATTTTACCTAAGTATTTAATTGGGGTCATAAGCTTTTTTCTTTTCTCTTAAGTTTTGTTGCAGTCTTTAAAATTCTTTGTTTAATTGCTTGGTTTCTCCTTTTCCTCAATTTCTCTCCTAGCCATGTTATACTCCCATCATGTAACTATCCTGAATGTATCTTTATATATTTTTCTCCATGCTCTGATAATCACACTAAACATACATAGGAAGGGTCTTGATACCACACAAAAATGGGGTTCTCCCACCTATTGCATAAAAAAAGCTGATTAATTATAGCATTAACTTTTGGGAAAAGAAATCAGCTTTATTCTGTGAGATAGATCTGCAGGGAGACAGGGGGCATTTGCCTTCAGATCTGTCTCTCTGACTCAGGATTTGGGGGGAAATTTAAGAGGTTAATGAACAGGCTGGCACATAAAAATGCTGGAGGGGCACGTTTTGATTGGTGGGCTTCAAGCATTTATGGTAAGGTTCCAAACATTTATGGTAAGATTCTAAATATTTATGATAAGGTTCTAAACATTTATGGCAAGGTAGGGAAGGAACTGTAACACCAGATCTTCCTGAATGGCAGACCCCTCACTTCTGATAAGAGCTCAACTTTTAAGTTCTGGTCATGTCCCAGTCCTTTGGTTCCAATGGGGAGGAGAATCTTTGGTTCCACGGTCATTTCAGGTCAAGATTTCTTCTTCTGCATATGCTGTGGCTACATGAATTTGCAAATTTTCTGAAAGAAAATTTCTTAATCACTCTGCTCATAAGAGATGGAGTCTGTTCGGACTGCCTCTAAATGGGTCTGTGTTAACATTGTCATTATTTTATTAAAATGTCACAATAAAACAAATGTATTATTATATTTTGCCTTTCTTAATATTTTTGTAAATCCCTTCAATATAGCATGCATATTTCTAATTATCTGCTTAATGGATGTATAAAAATATTCTATGGCATGGATGCACCATAATTTATTTATGCATTCCCCTAGTAATGAGCATGCATTTTATTTTAAGGTTTTTTTGGTCACTATTAACAATGCTATGATAAACTTCATTGTACATATATTCTTAACTACTAGTGATTTTATTCCTATGAATAGATTTCTAGGATTTGAATTTCTATGATAAAGGATACTTACCTTTAAAAATTTTTAATGTGTTGCTAGCTTGCTTTTCAAAAGAGATGACAGATAGTCATATTTCCTTCAGCAATGAATTCCATTTTCTCTTTACTCTTGTCAACTACAAGATTTTTAAATTTAAAAAAAGTAATTGTGTTAATTTAAATTTAAATTTTAAAAAAATCTATAGGCTTTTTGATTTATGATTCTTTGATTATAGCAAGGGGAACCAAATAGGAAAAAACTCATCACTTCTTGAGAAGAGATGAGAAGAATTCAACCCACTGAGAGGGTTCACACCCTATATAATTATTGTTCTTAGCCTGAGCACCAGTGACTATGATGCTAACAATCTACATATTAATTATAACAAATAATACTAGGTGGAACCACATGGGATAGTTTATATCTCATCATTTCTCACCTAAAGAATGGCAATTTCATATGGTTCAACCTCACATTTCTATAGTATTTTCTAGGGTTTACAATGCTATCACAGCATTTTAATAGTGGTAATCAACTAGATTCATTTGGCATGTGCTCTGTGCCAAAAATGCTGCTCAATGCATTTTCTCATTTATTCTTTACAACAACTCATCGAATCTATTTAAGGGAGACCTGGCGTACTCACCAGCTTGGAGTCGGGTTCTGTCTAGGTCCCAGGCCTACCTTTTTCTCCCTACAGGAAGTTAATTTCCAAGTTCCGTCTTGCTCCAGTCGTTGCTTTGTTCCCCCTTCTCCTTTCCTGTTCATCAAGTAAATTATCCCCCTGCCATAAAAGCTATCCTGCAGGAATGCTTTTCTCAAAAGATATATTACAAATTAAGAATAGAACTACCACATGATCTAGCTGTTTATCCAAAGAACACGAAAACACAAATGCATAAAGATACTTGGACCTCTGTGATCATTGCAGAATTATTGACAATAGCCAAGACTTGGAAACAACCTAAGTGCCCATAAAGGGATGAATGGATAAAGAAGATGTGGCATATATACACAATGGAATACCATGCAGCTATAAAAAAGATGAAATCTTGCCATTTGGGACAACATGGATAGAACTTAAAGGTATTATGCTAAGTGAAATAAGTCAGATGGAGAAAGTCAAATACTTTAAGATCCCACTCACAAGTAGAAGATAAAAATGATGACAACAAACACACAGAGACAGAGATTAAATTGGTAGTTACCAGAGGGGAAGGAGGGCAAAAGAGGTGACAGTGCACTGTGTGTATGGTGATGGATGGTAACCAGTCTTTGGGTGGTGAACATGATGTAGTCTACACAGGAATTGAAATATAATGATGTGCACCTGAAATTTATATAATATCATAAGCCAATTTTACCTCAATAAAAAAGAAAGCTATATTTGATACCTCACTTCTCCCATATGTCAGAATTCCAGAAATCATGTTGTGATGTTGGTCCCTGTGTATTTGGAGGGAAAAAGAGTTTTTAGCCACTGATTCTGATACCACCAAACTTCGAATTTGAAAACCACTGCCCAGGACATTACCTGTTGTTGAAACTTCCATGAAAACTCTTAAAAGGGTGAACGAGTATCACTAGCTGCTTTCTATTGAGACTAATCTCAAAGGTAATGCATGATATCAGCTGAGCAGCAACATATAATCAAGGCCAATTTTAGGAATTCATATTTAAACACAAATTAAGGAAAGCAAATAAATGTCAAATGAATGGCATGTGAATAAAGAAACCTGTCATGGGTTAGTAGAAATAACTGAAAAGCAGTGATAACATTATAATCAGGATGTCAACAGAGATAAATGCCATGTTATACAGGTGAGAGGAAGCAAGATGGCAGGTGACAGAAATATTCAAATACCTAAATGTCATTTGGTAACGAGAGCTTTTTGACATCTTTACCTAGGATCAGGGTTAAAATTCTGTTCAATGCACTTTATGAAATTTTAAAATAACATGGTATACTTTCTCTCAAGCTTCAACTTTTTCTATATGTTAATTACGTCTTGTCAAGTGGTCGCTAATTTCTAACGGACTAGAGAAACTGTATAGTCTGTTCTTTATTTACATCTCGTAGTGAAAAGTACACAGCAATGACTAAAAAGTGTTGATTACTTGAGGCATTGACAGCGGACCTTGCAGCAGGAAGAAAGTGGGTATCATAGAGCAAAGTGTGTGTACAACTAACCTGGCATTGCTATCGACTACCGTTGCACTGAAAGCAGTGTATGGCAGCGATTAGAAATTCAGTCCCTTGGTCCAGACTGCCTGGGTTTGTATCCCCTTCACTGGCCATATGATATTGACCAGTAACTCAACTTAACCCTGTCTCATTTTCTTCTCCTAGAAAAGAGAGTTCATAATAGCATCTCCTTCATAGGCTTATGGTGAGGTTTAGAGTTAATATTGATAAAAGACTTAGAACAATGTTTGGTTTATAGTAAGTACTCAACAAATGTTAATTACTGTAACTATTTCTTTGTGATTGTTAACATTGTTTATATAAAGAAGGAACTCAGAATTTACCCATTAACCAGTATCCTCAGTCTGGATAAAATTTAAAGTGACAAGGAGAGCGGAGTTTTGATCAGACAGACTTGGGCTAAAATCCTGGCTCCTTCCTTCTCTAGCTATGGGAGCCTATGCAAGTCAATTGTTTCAGACCGAGTCCCAGAGGAAAGAGATGGGATTGAGGAGGGTTTGTTTGATAAAAGGGCTTTTCAAACGTATAGCCAATGTTAGGGGAAGCCAAGGAGAGATAGTGAACACCAGGGTTTGGAAAACCTGCGACATTTCAGGTCTTAGCTAAAGAGGCAAAGCAGGGAAGTGGTCGTTGGATCCCGGAGAGAGGGAGAGAGAGTGAGAGAGAGAGCTGAAAAGACAGCCGGCAGAAGCACTGACAACTATCTATTCCACTAGGACTTTACTCTCCTCCCCACCCCAAATTCCTACCCACTATCTCCTGTCAGTGTCTCCCATTGGGGAACCCAGCCAGAAGCCAGAAGGCAAGGACGTCCTTTGATGCAGTCAGTGTAGGTCCTCCTCCTGGAGCAAAAAACAGGGCAGAGAAAGGTAGAGAATTGACCTACAAAGACAGACCATCCGCTGCATTGTTTAACCTCTCTAAGCCTTACCTGCACTTATTCTCTTGGTCCATTGGCTGCCTCAACCTTGGATATTGTCTCTAAGGATGACTTCAATGCTGGCTTTAGTATTAAACGACTATAGGACTTACATTACTCACTTTGTGACTAATATTTTGAGTCCCCTAAAGAGGATTGCATGATGAGGGCTTGAACTCTTTGGAGAAAATTATCCTAAATTTAAGCAAAGCATTAGAGTTATAAGCAAGTAATGGCATATATGATGAGAACAGCTTTCCCAGAATATATTCCACTGAATACGTAAAATGCAAACAAACAAGAAAGCAACAAATAAAGCAAGCAAGCAAATGAGTCAGTCAAAGATTCATGGTCAAATTAGTCTGGAAACTTTTGGGTTCAGCAAAGTGCTTCCATTGGCGAAAGACTTCTCAGATCTTTTAATATGCTAATACTGTAAATCTCCACGATGGTTAAGCAGACCTAGCCCTTCAAGTGCAATTTATCTTGAAACTTAAAAAAAGTTTTCTCCACACAAAGGTGTAATTTTATCAGACATTCTTTGCACATTTAGAGTGAAACAGCATTTTCCTGCATATTGTAGCTTTTTTTTGTTTGTTTTGTTTTGAGGAAGATTAGCCCTAACTACTGCTAATCCTCCCCTTTTTGCTGAGGAAGACTGGCCCTGAGCTAACATCCATGCCCATCTTCCTCTACTGTATATGTGGGATGCCTACCACAGCATGGCTTTTTGCCAAGCGGTGTCATGTCGCACCCGGGATCCGAACCGGCAAACCCCAAGAAGCGGAATGTGGGAACTTAACCTCTGCACCACTGGGCTGGCCCGGCATGTTGTAACTTTGAATGTCTATAAAACAAAACATGCTGTATAAAATGTAGTCACAATTCTTATATACAAGTCACTATAACAACTTATTTGTCAGGCAGCTA
Source organism: Equus quagga (assembly GCF_021613505.1). NCBI lineage: Eukaryota > Metazoa > Chordata > Mammalia > Perissodactyla > Equidae > Equus > Equus quagga. The sequence continues at coordinate 29,580,582 of NC_060286.1, read as the reverse complement.
TTTTTACCATATTTTATTACCCATAATTGAATATAAGCACATGTTTTTAGAGCCACCTTACCAACTCCAATGTATGCCATATAGAGTTAAGTAATGGCACTTTAGTTCTAACTTCCAGCACCAGGAGATGACTATTAAGATACATGTGAATGGAAGAGAAGACATGATTACAAAACAACTCTGAGGAGTTAAGGGTAACTGAGGCAAAGTAGAGATAAAAGGTGTGTATTTTTCACGGAAAAAAAGGAAGTGGAGTCATATCTCCAACAACAGCATGACTATAGTAGGGTGGAGAGGTCATTTTCACCTTAGTTAATATCATTCATTTATTCAGTCAGCCAGTCAGTTAATTCATTAAAAAATATTGGCAGGAGAGTCCAGCTCCCTGGCCTAGTGGTTAAGCTGGGCATACTCCACTTCAGCTGCCCAGGTTCAGGGGTCCCAGACGCGGACCTACAGCATTTGTCAGCCATGCTGTGGTGTTGACCCACACACAAAATAGAGGGAGATTGGCATGGATGTTAGCTCAGGGCAAATCTCCCTCAGCAATGAGAAAAAAGGAAAAAAAAATTGGGAGGAGCACCTACAGTATGCCAGGATAGTTCCAGACACTAGGATATAGCAAGAAGTAATTTGACATTATTCCTGCTCACAGAGACCTTACACTGCCTGGGGTGAGCTGGGATGGCAGGGAAAGACACACAATAAACAGCTCAGTATCTCACGCGGTGGAAAGAACGCTGAGGAAAGTTAGCTGGATGAAGGATTGAACATTACTGGGCAGGAAAGGGCTCCTTTAGGAAGTCTTCTCAGAGAAGGCAGCTCTGGGGAGGTTGTATTCAAGCAAAATCTCAGCTAAATGAAAAAATGTGTGAATGGGAGGGAAAGGAAGTGTGTTGGAAACTAAGGTGACACAGGGAACCCAAGACCTAAGGTGGGAACCCTCCTGGAGAACTCAAGAAACACAAGGAGGCCAGATGGATGTTTGCTTCCAATAAAATTCTGTATGTTAAACCAATTTAAATTTGCATACTTTTGACAGAGATTGATTTTCTGTGAGATTCCCATTTGTGGGTTTGTTCTTTTTTTAACATATACTCCATCCATTTTGCTTTAAACATGTCCAATATCCAGTCGTAGCTTAATGCTTTAGATAGGATTCAATAAATGACTGAATAAATGAATGAGGTTCAAACCTCAGACTACTACCGAAGCTTACATTATATTGATCATTTGCTGGTTTAATCTATTAGTCTAGTACTCAACTATAGTCTTTGCCCTTTTCCAAAGATTCTCTAGTTTCATTAGTGACTAGAGTTAGAATCTTAGTTTTTTCCCTCCAAGTGATGGATATAGTAGATTTTAAAGTTGACTCCAGTTCAGCAGCCTTCCTTAGAAACGTGACTGGGCCATGTGACTTTGCAGTAGTTGCCCACTTTGGGCAGGGCAATGTGCCCATCCTTTTGGCTCTGTGCTCAGCCGTGTGACTTTCTTTGGCCAAAGGGGTATTAGCCTATTTGACACAAGTTGGAATTTGAAGAACTCTTGTGTGATTGGGCTTGCTTGCTCTCTCTTCTGCCTCGATCATGAGAATATGTCTGGGCTATCCTTCTAGAGGATGAGTAACATGTGGAGTGGGGCTGAGTCGTCCATGTCATTCCTGCCAAGACCAACCTTGATCAGTCAACTGCCAGTTCACCCTCTTCGTTTAAGTGAGCCCAGTCAAGACCAGCAGAGCCGTTGAGATAGCCCCCCAGACACGTGTCCAATAAAGGTATAGTGTTCTAGAACGCAGAGATTTTGTGATTGCTTGTTCTGCAAAAGTATTTTGGTAAAAGGTATGTGTCACTATGAATTTTGCAAAGCAGATGTTTGTTGATGCCTTTCAATACTAAAACACTTTGGAGTAGAGTGTCCCAAACAACCTTGGAGTTTTATACATCTTAAACAAGAAGAGTGTTTGTTGTTATAGCTGCTGGCATTGCCTCCATATTTCTGGAATATCTCTTGCGTAATGAATACAGCATAAAAATGTATTTATCTAGAGCACACACTTGTGCAGCCTCTGTTTTCTGGGGCATGGCCTCAAGCTCAGAGTTGAGGATAAAAGGACCCCCAATGTTACGAATCTGTATAAAAAGCTATGATATCTTTAGAAGCTACTTAATTATTATGTTTCGAGCATTTTAATGTCTGGCCAAAAATATAGAGGATATTGCCCACACATTTTTAATAACCAAGTAAGGAGGTAAATCTTAGGTATAAAATATGAGAAAGAAAAAATACAATTATATTCAAACTATAAATATCAAAGAAACTGAGTGGGGTGTATATTGAGCTAAGGAGTGTTTTCAATTGGTGGTGTAATTGGATTTGTTTTGCTGCCATTTTTGAAAGCTTGATGAGATTACTCTTAAATACAGAATTTCAGTTTTATGTAGAAAATCTTACATTGTGCTTATTCCTGGCCTGTGAAAAAGAAGGAAATGAGGATGAAAATTTTAAGAAAACAGAAACAAAAACTATCCTTTTATTTGGAAGAATAGTAATTCTTCGCATTACATGGCAATTCCCTTCCTCACGGAAGTAACCATCCTTTTATTTTCTACGAGACTATTTAAGTAAAGATGTTTGCCAAGCTTAGAACAAAGACTGTGGTTTTTAAATTTTTTTTTTTTTACAATCTTCCAGGGCTTTGCCTTGTAAGTATCTGATCCTCTGCTAACTCTAGGCCTTTGAAGTTGAGAATTTTCTGTGTTTTAAAGGGAATCTAGTTTCATTCTTCAAGGAGATCTCAGTTCAGAGAGGCTGTCATCTGCTCTGTCCTACCCTTCTTTGCAGTCAACTGAAATCAGACCCGAAAAAAGATGATTTCTTTTTCTGCCCACAGGTGCACAGGCATGCCTGTGAGAATCAAATTACTGATGGAAGGCAGGGAAAGTGACTCAAAGTCAGAACCCGGAATCAATGGTGCCATCCTGTCCTGTGATCCTCAAGATCAGGGACGGGGAAAAAAAAAAGTCAAAATGAAAGCAGCTCCAAGTCTAACCCTCTGGAGTCAGGAGGGGCTACTCCAAAATTCTAGTTACTTGATTGTGGAGAACAATTTCTCTCCCAACATCCGACTCAGATGCTCAGCCTGCTTTTGCATAGGCTAATAGCCTCCTTGGCTAGGTTTCTAAATAATAGAGACCTGGTATTTCTGAGACAAGTTATGCCTCTCCCTAAAAATGTTATGTGCTGCAGTTAATTTGCTATTTCGTTAGTACGGCTAGTGGTTAAGAAGGAAGTTTCATGGAATCTCTCTTGCTGGGTTCGAATTCCGGCTTTGCCGCAAGGGGGCAATCTTGAGGGAGTCATTTCATCTCTCTATACTTCAGTCTCCTCATTTGTCAAATAAGTATAGTAAAGGCACCCACCTTGAAGGGTTGTTATGAGGATTAAAATTGTTAACATATTTAAAGCAACTAGAACAGTGCCTGGTACTTGACCAGTGCTGTACGAATGGTAACTTGTACCGTAATTTATTTTGACAAATGCTTTATGGTTGCTACGTTTGCCTTCATTTGCTGCTACTAAATGAGAAAGTCATGTTAGCTTGTGGAGTCTATTGCCTCATCTCTCAAATGGAGTTGTCGTATCATATAAAGCTCAGACCCCAGTTCAGTCATTCTAAGATGAACGAATATGAATATGCATGTGTTTATACTTTACATTAACAGTTCCAAAGTCTTTATATAACACTGTAATCCTAGCTGATCACTATTTTCATTACTTAATATGAGATATATTAAGTACTTCGTCATTCATAAACATTTATCGTGCACCCATTATATGTCAGACCTTGTACTAGATGCCACAGGTTCTGCAATCAAAAAGCAAAGATCTTGTACCTGTGGCATTTTCATTCTAGCATTTTCCCCTTGGTCTGCAGCTGTGTCAACTACTTGAGAAAACACTCAATAAGAAACTATGGAACTAGGAACTAGGTTCCCAGTTCCAGCAGTGTGTTTAAGCTATTCGTGGTAATTTAATACAAGGCTTTATGAAGTTTTATAGAGATCCCAAAATGCAAAACTTAGAGTCTTAAGTGTCCCATTAAATTGCTAAAAGTTGTCTTTTTTTTTTCCGTACAGTGGCCACCACATTCATAACTTTTAAACCAGAAGACCCAAGTTGATGCTTGCCAAGAACTCTTTAGGAATGCGAAATACATGTATTAAATCAAAAACCAGAGAACTCCAGGTGCAAACATTCAAAAGGCAGGCCAGTTTGTAAAAAGCCACGTTTCAACTTCAGGACACATTTATTGTTATATAGAAAAAGTAATCTGTGGCTTTTTAAAAAATGAATTTAGGGGCTGCCCTGTGGCGCAGCGGTTAAGTGCTCATGTTACACTTCAGTGGCCCAGGGTTTGCCGATTCGGATCCTGGGTGCAGACACGGCACTGCTTGGCAAACGCCATGCTGTGGTAGGCGTCCCACATGTAAAGTAGAGGAAGATGGGCATGGATGTTAGCTCAGGGCCAGTCTTGCTCAGCAAAAAGAGGAGGATTGGCAGCAGATGTTAGCTCAGGGCTAATCTTCCTCAAAAAAAAAAAAAAAAAGAATTTATAAACCTGATTTGGAAATTGCTTATAGAATTTCTGTTTATGAAATGGAGCCAGGGCATAAGCCAAGTCTGGGTTGATTTTAATTCTCAGCTGGCTGTTGTTTAGGGTAAGGGGAATTTGAGGAAGTTCTCCTCGAGAAGGTTGAATCTGAAATGAAGACTTGTATCTAAGAGGTATGTCGTTAAACCATATAGTACTGCTGATGTTTGGTTGTTTTGGGCTTATAAAAAGAGTGCTTTTATGTAGTTCAGCCTAATATTATATGTTCATGTTTTAAAAGGAAAATCTAAGTGAAATTTTACAGTATTGGAAATGTTCTGTGTGTACACGGCCCAATGTGGGAACGAAGAGCCAGCAGTAAAATGTGGCTAGGGTGATGGAGGGGTTGAATTTTTAATTCTATTTCATTTCAATTAATTGCAATTTAAATAGTTACACGTGGCTACCTTATGAGCCAGCAAAGTTTAGGGACATAATCAAGAAAGCCCCATATC